>NW_006408602.1:6416008-6428500 GCF_000296735.1 Chrysochloris asiatica | reverse complement strand
CGGCTCCCCGTGGTCCACCAGCCCCCTGGGCCAGCCGGACATCAAGCCCTCGGTGGTCGTGCAGCAGGGCGGCCGCGGCGACGAGCTGCACGGGCCAGGCGCCTTGCAGCAGCAGCACCAACAGCAGCAGCAGCAGCAGCAACAGCAGCAGCAGCAACAGCAGCAACAACAGCAGCGGCCGCCGCATCTGGTGCACCATGCTGCCAACCACCACCCGGGGCCCGGGGCTTGGAGAAGCGCGGCGGCTGCAGCGCACCTCCCGCCCTCCATGGGAGCGTCCAACGGCGGCTTGCTCTACTCGCAGCCCAGCTTCACGGTGAACGGCATGCTGGGCGCCGGTGGGCAGCCGGCGGGGCTGCACCACCACGGCCTGCGGGACGCGCACGACGAGCCGCACCACGCTGACCACCACCCGCACCCGCATTCGCACCCTCACCAACAGCCGCCGCCGCCGCCGCCCCCGCAGGGCCCTCCTGGCCACCCTGGCGCACACCACGACCCGCACTCGGACGAGGACACGCCGACCTCGGACGACCTGGAGCAGTTCGCCAAGCAGTTCAAGCAGCGACGGATCAAACTGGGATTTACACAAGCAGACGTGGGACTGGCGCTGGGCACCCTGTACGGCAACGTGTTCTCGCAGACCACCATCTGCAGGTTTGAGGCCCTGCAGCTGAGCTTCAAGAACATGTGCAAGCTGAAGCCTTTGTTGAACAAGTGGTTGGAGGAGGCGGACTCGTCCTCCGGCAGCCCCACCAGCATAGACAAGATTGCAGCGCAGGGGCGCAAGCGGAAAAAGAGGACCTCCATCGAGGTGAGCGTCAAGGGGGCTCTGGAGAGCCATTTCCTCAAATGCCCCAAGCCCTCGGCCCAGGAGATCACCTCCCTCGCGGACAGCTTACAGCTGGAGAAGGAGGTGGTGAGAGTTTGGTTTTGTAACAGGAGACAGAAAGAGAAAAGGATGACCCCTCCTGGAGGGACTCTGCCGGGCGCCGAGGATGTATACGGGGGTAGTAGGGACACGCCACCACACCACGGGGTGCAGACGCCCGTCCAGTGAACTCGAGCGGGGGGGAGGGGCAGAGCGCGGGGCTCCCCCTCCCCTTCCGTCCATGGCCCCTTCTTGGCCCCCTTGTTCCTTCTCTTAACTTCTGGTTGTTCTTTTATTTTTAATTATTATTTCCCCCGTCCCTTAAAAAGAAAAGAAAAAAAAAAATAAGGAAAAAAAGGAAAGCAACTAAGGCACTGGACTATCCTTTAAACGGTAGCAGGTGTAATGATGTGTTTTGACCTTTACAGGCGAGTACCCAGGCAATGAAGTGGAGTGTCTCATAGAAAGAGTGAGAAGAGAGTGTGTGTTAGATAGAGGGATGACAAGCACTGAGATAAATACCTGGCAAAACTAAATAAATTACCAAAAAGAGAAAAAAAAATCCATCAAACCGTGATAAACACAAAATGCAGCTTCCTGATGCTCCGAGTTGGCACATGCTGCTGTGTTTATTTAATGTGAATCACATCAGGAGATAGGAAAAAAAATACACACATTCCTTGATGTAGGCAAAATTTAACTACATAAATTTGCACTGCAAGAAAATTGAAGTTTACATGTACAAATTCGTGGACTTATTTTTTCTTTCTGCCCATCCTTAATTTTGAAATTGCCTTTTTTTTTTTTTTTTTGCTGTGTTTTGTTTTGTTTTTTTCAGTGGACAGAGTAGAAGTCAGCTCTTGGCTGCTCTCCATTACTAATGGTCTTGTGCTGTCCTTTTTTCTTAGTGTTTCTGAAGTTTGGTTACCTTCAAATCCACCCTCTCCCCCTTACATTCATGTAACGTTTATTTGCTCCTTTTACCAAAACAAAACGATTGGCTTCCTGAAAAATAAATAATTATCTATTTCAAGAAACGTGCTCGTTGTCTACCCGCTTTTTCTGAGGCAGGAATCCAGTTTGGAATATTAAAATGAGTTAAGCATTGTTTGTTACCAGTCACAAAGTAAACTTCATTTTCAGGCAGTGTTTCTTGGGGGGAAGTCGTGGAGGGGGAGGAAGAAAAATCGATAGTAAATGACTGTTTCGTTTTGTCCAGGCGGGCCCATTGTGAAAAAGCTCAGAGGAAATGTGGAGGTTAAATATATTTCCAGAGTTGTCCAACAGCAAGAAAGTGACACTTTGAAGAGAACGAGGGAAATATGTATCTTCAGACACCCCTGTATAGTTCTCTGCCTTCAGTTTTAATAACTTAATGATGAACTATTTGTGCTGACAAAAGCAGTTAAATTTTGCTCTTCTAATAGTTATTTTGTTATTTTCTTTAACATAAAGAAAATAGCCCAGGAATTTAATGGTGTATGCATAGACGGTGATGCTTAGCACACAAATATCCACATGCATACACAGAGTATCTCCACTCAGTAGACTGGTTTTGTCTTCACTGGATCCTTTGTTTTTCAAATCATATTTAGGGGCTCTTACCATCTTCTCCCATCATTTATTGCAGAAAATACCAGTTTGACTTGGACAGCATTTTCCCCCTCTTTCTTTCGCTAGGGAAGTCAAGTGAAGGGGGGGGGAATGTCATTTTCAATCCTCCTTTTTTCCTCTTTGCTAATAGTTTTAAGTGCGGGTTTTTTTTGTTTTGTTTTTTGTTTTTTTTACCTTATCTTGATGGAAAATGGTTAACTCCTAAAATAAAAGTCTCTACTTGAGAATCTAGAGGAAAACAACTTGTAACTATTAAAAATAAATGCCATTAAACTGTGATCAGTTAAATTTTTTTTAAATAATCAGCACAAAAGGGCACTAAAAGGGAAAACACTTTTTATTCATCTTAAAAGTTGGGGATTTTCTCTGCTTAGATATTAGACAATTTTTTATTTTAAAAAATTACATTCTCATTACCATAAAATCATGGGTCAGCATCAGATTAGCATTGCACTCAGTAGTTAATGTTATAGGAAATTTGTTTTATATTGTCTTTTCAAACAACTGTGATTGTTTCATTTCAATGTTTTTGCAAGTTAAATGGTGACCTTTACTGGGCATATTTATTTGCCTTTATTTCATTTCTTTCAATGAATGTCACAAGGAGATGGGCATGGAGCTGCTTCGGGGTGCATCGCGCTGTTTGTTCCTGAGATGTGCGAAATTAGCCCTTAGAAGAAATCCAGAACAGGTCAAATAGCCAATGGTAAAGGGAGGAAATGAATTTTCAGATACTATGACCAAGTGAGTAAGGTCAGAAACTGGAGTTCAGGGGATGTATCTAGAGCTCCTCAAACTCTTATAGGTTTACTAAGGTTAAAGTTACCACTGAACCTTACTACTATGTATATATGTTTAATATATGTCTTTTGAAATGAAGAAATAGTTTAAATGTTTCTTTGTCTATTTTTTCTTTCTTTCTTTTTTTTTTTTTTAATGCTACCCAGGGAAATATTTTCATATCATTTTTAAGTGGCCTGCCTCAATGTATATTTATTTCTTTTAAAGCAAAAAGGTTCTGGAAACTGTTTTTCTGTAGCTTTACATGAGTAGGTGAGCAAAATCTATATAAGATGTAATTTTTTTTTGTCCAGTCTCTTTAAAAATACTTTGTTTTGGTATATTTTGTTGTGCTTGTGGGGAAAAATAAAAACGCAGAGATCCTTATATATTTATGTTAAAGTAATATTTTATTATCTACATAAAACAGAAATGCACAATACCTTCATAGTTTGTTCTAATTATTGAAATATCTTTATTTTATTTTTAAAGATAGTACCAAGTTTTAAAGGGGGAGAAATACCTAGATCTAATACTGAGTTGAGTTATGTGTAAAACACTTCCCTTTCTTTATTATACTTCACGAAGTTTTGGAATAAATTTTATGCATATATTGCCAGGTTTCATGTTTATAAATGCCAGAGACATTTTTTAATGGGTACTACTTTTCTGATTCACTTTTCTTTGCAAAAACTGTCAGCCCCAAACCTTTCCATCACTATGCTAGTAGCATTCATGTCCTTTGGGTTTGAGCTTCAATTTACTTGCCATTTCATGGTCTGACAAAGGGATGTTTGTTTCCTTTAAATATATGCAAATATCCCTGCATCCTCTTTCCAGGTTAGCTTAATCTTACCCAAATGGGTCTTTTTGGAGAGTCCCAATAAAACAAGGTGGACTTGAATCTCCATCTACATGCCCTCACAAAATTTGGAATCTGTAAAAAGGCAAGCCTTCTAAATGAACAAATATCTTTCAACAAAAGAATCACACTGATATACAACAAATATGTGTATTTACCAGATAACCACAGGTAACTTCTATGTATTTTAAAAGATGATCTAGCGATTGTTTATATGACAGTATCTCCTTCTCAAATGGATTCTAAAACAAGAAGGAAAAAGGAAAAGAAAAGAACATGTGGAAGCTACCCAAACCCAGATTGTTTCAGAAAGCCTTAGATGGAGCACTAGGCTCAGCAAAATCAGTTTTAAGGTTATTGAGAACACCAAGCCATGTAGGGTTAGTTTACAAGTTTCCTGTATTTAAAGTCCTCCTTGGAACGTTGGTTTGATAAGTATAGATGTCCATTTTGAAAGGTAGTTTCTAGGCTTATTACAGCTGATGATCTTTTCTAAGTCCTAGTCAATATTACATGAGCCCCTAACAGATTCAGCCAAATGATCTTATCAATAGTCTGGACAAGAAGTGACAGAAAGAAGAAGTGTTTTGTGACCGCAGACATGCTGATGGGTAAAATGTTTAAGCTGAGTATAGATTTGAGTTCTGGGTCAATATCTTCCTCCATTGTAGGCAGAAAACAAGCAGCATCTGCCCTCTGCAGGGCATTTTAGTGGACCTTGAGAAAGGTGTTTTTTGTTCTTGACCACAGGGACTACCAATGAAAAACCATCACGTGTTAAACAGACACTCAATGGTTTTGACCCATGCTTGCCTTTCAGATCCTTGGGCTACTCTGGTAGTTTTGAGGGCTAGTTTGCATTATACACTCAGGTGAAAAACTCCATCACTGCACTGGGAGGAATGTGTGGGGCGGCCTTCCCTAAGATGTTGAGTAGCTACAATGACAAACCCTTTCTTTTCCCTAAAACTACAAATGCAGAAGATGACCATCTGAAAAGAGCTCCTGTTTCCTCAAAATATGTCACCTTTTAAGTTTACAAAGTAAGATGGGAGAGGAATGATCATTTGGGAAAGAGTTGTGTGAAGGTCAGATAGAATGGTCACAAATCATGTTATGCTTGACACTTTACTTTTAAACACTCTTGGTTCCCATGAAGTAACCGCCTTTATATTATATTTCAGATGGCACCAACAGAAGTACTCTTCTCTTTGCCTTCCATTCCTGATCTTACTAGTGGAGGCTGCACACTGGCGGCAACATTTGCAGCTGAAATAGCCCTAATAAAGGCACTCATTATTCTATCTTTTGACTTATCCAAAAGTAAATAATGAAAGAAATTCAGCAACAACATTAGGAGGGAGGAGGTGGCATTTAGGTGTATTGATACCTGTGCATGTACGTCTATGTGTTACATTCATTTGCCTTTCATTTTTGCCTGACCACAAAAGTAGCTTGGGTAGCGCTGGGGAGATAAGTGAGAAAAATTATCTTTTTGTCATTGTTGTCTGTGATATTTTTTGTTGATTTTTCATCAGTTCATGGAACTCTGTATCTATGTAGATACTATTGAATTGTAAGACAAATCTGTTTTAACATGAGGTAAAGAATGGAACTTACGCAGAAAAAAAAAAGGATGGTGAAGTGAAGGTCAAAGGTAAAAGTGTTTTTCTTTGGGTCTACTTGTGAATATAGCAAAGGGAACAGTGCTTACTTAAAATGAAAGGAAAAGATGCATTTTGGGTTACTCTGAAGTGTTATGAATCTTAACAATATGGATTGGGATGTACAGCTGAGTTTGTACATTTCCCTATTCATGAAAGTTCACTTTTTCATTGAAGTATAGAAGGAGGTTGGTGGTTAGGAGAAAACCAGGGTTCCTGATACTTATTTCTACCACTTTTTTCAGGACAGGAAACAATGTAAAAGTGGCAGTGGCCTGCCACCCAACTAGCAAATCATGGAATCAACTAGCAAACATTTGCAGAATTCTGGTCAATGTCTCCTTAGCTAAAGGTGAGCTAGATGAGAAACAGAAAGTGACTTTTTACTTTTCTTTAAGCCTTTGCTTGCTTATGGAGATAAACAGAATATTTTAATAGTATTCTGGTGTTTAGTGGAAAGCTAAGAATCCCCCCTTTTTAAAGTTAATTAACTTTATTATGCAGCACCTTCTCTTCACCCTAATAACAACTCTGGTTGCCTTAGCTTTAGAAACAATATCATACCTCATCAAAAACAACCTTGGCCTTCCTGATTGTTCCTAGAATTCTAGTTGTTAATAACATTACGATGTGTCATTTTTTAAATGTCTGAAATGTTTAATACACCAGTAAAAGTGCATCTATATCTAAAAGTTTATTCCAAGAGTTTTATAGTGTTTTGTTTGGGATTTGGAAAACAAAACCAAACACCAAACAAAAAAAAAGCTTCCATATGTGCTTCCTGCAGGAAGAACCTGACCTCTGGAGCAGTCTGTAACTGGCCGCAAAGAGCTCTCTGCTCTCAGAATGTGAGATTGTCATCTAGAAAAGAGAAGGCAATAAATGTCCCCAGAAAGACACATTTGTCACAGGTTTTAGAAAGACAGGGGAGCATTAGGGCCCATCTGAGCAATATGAAGGGAATTTTGATTGTTATATCAGGTATATACTTAACTCTGGGTGTGCCAGAAAACGGCAATAGGAAACCTCACTATGGAGTAAATTAGATTTTTCATCCATTTTGATTAGAGAGTATATTTTTCCTTCTGCCAGTGTTTCTTCTGAATTTGTTATTTTAAAAGAAACAGCAACAATAGCCACACACACACCCCAAAATGTAGTGAGAGTTGAGCAGGGGTGGGGGAGAAACTTTTGGGTGGGTTTGTAATATAAATTAGCTATTGTAAATCACTGGACTTGAAGGTTCAGGCAAATCCAAGTGGCAAGCACTAGGAGTTCTGGTCCTCCTCCTGTTAGAAAGCTCATTGTCCTAAGAATTTTTATGTGACCTTTTATGTTCCACTGCACATTATTTTGAAGAGAATTATATAACATTGATAGTAACTTTCTGTTGCTGTTGACCTAACAAAATATCCCTTCAAAACTGTTTCAGCGCCTTTGACTGGGTGCCGCGCGGCCAGCAGCTGCTCTGCGCTCAGACGTCCTGGAGGAGGCTGGGTCTTACCCTGCTGCCCCCACCTCCACACCCTCCCCCGTGGCCCGTCCCCCACCAGCCAAGATCCTGGGCAGCTGAAAGGAAGGCCCAGGCGGTCCGCTCGCAGGTGCAGGGAGGGGAGAGGAGTGAGAGCAGCCCGGCATCCCCGGTTCTTTAGAAGGCTGCAAACAGCTTGTCTGGAAACCCGGGATTCTCTGCAAAACCCTGGGATGGGTCTCCTGGGCCTAGGGGGAGTATAGACGGTCCCGACGTTGCTGGCTGGGTCATTCTATCTCTGTTCCCTCCAGGAGCACCCATGGACATGTGTAGTGGGGGGTGGGCGACGATAATTGCTGGCTATGCCCACCAGAGGCTGAGACTAGATGTGATGCTGAGAAGAGGAGGGCCGAGGTCCTGGGTTTTGGCCGTGGGAGAAGTTGGATGTAGACGCAGCGAGTTGGCAAGGCCTTTCTGGAGGCGCGTTTGACTGGGGCGGAGGTACAGGGGGCGCTGGCATGGCTGCGGCTCCAAGGCCTTGGGCCGCGTGAGTCACCTTAGCTTCCTGCCCACAAGGCTTTCTGTTTGGCTCTGCACGGGAGAGGCAATCATAGAGACTTTGCCCCAAGAGAAGAGTATTGAGAAGGCTACTGCAGGCGTACTGGGGAGAACTGCTGACTGTAACTTGGAGAGTGTTCCTGCTTTGGGGGGAGTGGAGTGGAGAGAAGGATGGAGAGGTGCGCTGAGAGTTAGTAAGCGAAGTTCTGAAGCATATACCTACCCTTCAATTCCCACTCCAGTTTTCTAAGTGTTTCTGCCCTCAGCTTCCCACCGCTAGTGGAGAGGAGCCCACTCTCAAAACACTGGAACGCCAGGGGAAAGGAACCTCTAAACCTCTAAACCTCCGGAAATCGACTACTCCCCGTTGGGCCTAACTCGCCCTGGCATCTACACTGAAGAGAAGTTACGTCTGCTGGGGAGGGAACCTGGGAATCCCTCTGGGCACCCCATCACTTTAAGTTAGTGTTGAGGACCCTGATCAGGGAGGGGCTGTGTCCCAGAACTGGACGGTTGGTGGCCTTCTCAAACTTGGCGTCTGTAGAGCCGGCGGGCGAGCCCCTGAGCCCTCCGAGGCTTCTGGGAGGAGTCACCTGGGTATGTAGTGGGACGAAATCACACAGCACTTAAAATCCTCGCATTTAGACACTGGGAGTACTAATGTGGCCTTTTAATTCCTGAAGGAGGTAAAGCCCGGCGGGGGGCAGAGGATACTAGGCCTAGGGTGCTCGAACAGGCCTCCGGAGGCGGAAAGCAGGTAGAGGAGGGATGAGCTCAAGAATCTGGGCCTCCAGCGGGGCACAACTCTGTGCTGGCGCCCGGCCGGGTGTCCGCTGGGTGTGTCCTGGCCTCCCTTCTTTCTCGCCTCGTCGGCCTGCGGCCACTCACCAGCCCAACGACCAGCCGGGGCTGGGATGCACACAAACAAGGGTGGTTCTATGTACTCGCTTCTGCCTGTGGATTCCTAAGACATTCAGCAGGCACAATCATTAAACTAATTTGTATTTGATTGTTTGGGCGGACGGAGGGTAGTTTTATTGCGCTAAGCATTCAAGCAGGCACGCATCGCTGATTACTAGTATACATTAAATAAAGTTGTTTGTACACATTGTCTTACCACATATAGGCAGAGGCTTATTATTCTAATTACTCTAATTAGTGCATTGAAATGTTTTCTACTTGATTTGAGGAGACAGTGATTAGTTCTATTACTTCTTTTAACTCGTATTTTATGGAAAACTGTTGGTGCATGTTCAAATTACTTTATTTGCCCCTGGAATATAATGCTGACCCAAATGCAGTGAACTGCACGGCCCTTGTGGGGCCCCAACTTTGATGTGGGCCTTAGCTTGGAAGAGGCGTCTGTTGTTTATTATTTCCCTCCAGCCAGCGAGGCCGCATCTCCCAGTGACCAGCTCGTCACCGCCCCCCCAGATACTCGCCCTGAGCTGGCCAAGTCCGAACAGACGCGAATCCGACACCTGCTCTGATGCGGCGTCGCTGCCCTGCTGCCCCGCTAGGTCCCCGGGTGCGATTACTTTTAAAAGACGCCCTTAAGCATATTTTCCCTGAATCTGTTTCTTGAGCTTTAATGTTACTATTAATTGATAAGATCAGCTCATCAAACATACTATTTCGATAGGGAATTGTAATTAAAACCTTAATCCTGTTTGAGACTTTTTTCCTTTAAATTCCTTTTTCTTATAGAAGGGGTGCAAAGTTCACTATAAAAAGTATTATAACAGGGAGATTAATTCGTTATCTAAATAACAATCTTTGCTATTGATCTAACGTACTTTCCGCAACCTTTTGTGTTGGCCCGAGAGGTCCTTTAAAAGGAGGATATGACAAAACAGACGATTTGGACGGAGCCCCACAGACTCCTAACGACTTTGGGGGAGAGAGGGGATTCGAGGCACTTCCCCTTAATCACAATCCAGGGCCGTCGTCGGCAATGCCACTGGGAAGTGCCAAGCCGCCGGAGCCCCGTAGGCCTGGGAGCTGGACCACCTCCGCGCTTCTCTCCCCACGCAAAGGGAAATCTGCTCAGTCTCTAGGTAAATATTCGGCCGGTTTTGCTTTTATTTTTAATATTTATACTCGGATTATCCGGTCTCTAAATGCGCGTTGGTAACCTTTTGCCAGTGGCTGGGATGTAATAAACCCTGGTGAGGCTGGGGCGCTTTCAGCCTGGCGTGGCCAACGCCTCCAGCCCCCGCCCAGCCCCACTGGCCCCCGCCCCTCGCCGCCCACGGCAAAAACCACGTCTGAATGAAATCAGCGCCTCCCGGCAGCTGACGGTTGAGCATCAAGGGCTCTCCCAGGCTGGGGAAGGCTACCCTTTATCCCAGTTGAGTCCTTGCGGGATGCAGGTGGAGTTGGGCAGCCCAGCGGCACCCTGGAGGAGATAGAGCACGGCTTCCCGGAGGCAGAGCCCCCCAGGCCTGGGGACAGGGAGGGGGGGACTCAAGTAGCTGGTACTAGGGGAAGGCTGCACACTCTAGTAACTATCTCCCCTCCTCGCACGCCCCTTTTAAAAGAGGTTGTGGCCCTGGTTTGATAAGAAGCCCAAGAATTTCTGAAGCGAAGAGGAGCGTCTGTGCTCCCGGGCCAGCTCAGTAGCCAGTGATTTTCTTCTTTTCTAAGAGCTTTCCCCCATCACACCTCCTTCTTTCCTTCTGACAAAGTCTTCTTCCCCTACGTACAGACTTGTTATGTAACAAAGTCTCACAAGCGAGTTTAACTGGAGAATAAAGGACACCCCAGCCCCACGCCTCCTTTCCTTTCCTTTCCCTCCCTTCCCTTCCCTTCCCACCCCCCCACCTTCCTCTCTCCCTTTCTTCCCCCAGTGCATCTGTTCCCTGGGACGTCTATCCTCGCACCCAAGACGGCCACAGACCTTAGCCGAATAGAACTTTGGCGCCCCACAGTGGCACCGACTTGGAACTACGCTTTGATTTTATGGCCTAATCTATTCAAATAATTTTGTTTCAAATCCAATTTCTTCCCCCTCTTCTTTCTTTCCTCAAACTTTCCCAGTTAAACACTTAAGAAGGTGACTCTGTGTATGTGACTCACACAAAGTTTTCTAAACATCCAGTCCTAGGTAGTTTCTTAGCAGGGTTTTTAAAAAAAAAAAAAAAACTTCTGGAAAGACCATACATTTAATATCAGAGCAGCTCCCAAAGGAAGGAAGAAACCCTCCCCCAGCCTTTAATCCCTACTTCAGTCCTCAGGGAAGTCCTGGCATCTAAGGGTCATCAAGACCAGGAGGAGAGGTTAGAAACAATGGTAAATAACTGCTGGAATGCTTTCCATTACAAAAGGAAGTCTAGTGAATACTGTTTTAACCCAGGCCAGATATCACCTGTGAAGTCTTTCTATATAAAAGAGTTGCTTAGGTTTGAAGTCCAAAGGTGAGTTTTCAACCTCACTTAGGTCACAGAAGACTTCTAAAACAGAATATCCCCCAAAAAATTCAGGCCAAAAATGCTCATTCAGAGCCCAGTAATTAGTCCTTCTCCCACACTCTGAGTTCTGCCTTAATCCTACAAATTTAACAAGAAGAGGGAACAAGGAACACAGCCAGCAGCCAGCAATAATTATGAAACCCGCAATGAACTTGCCATTTCACAACCAGAAGGAATTTATCTATGGGAAATGGAGCCTATGGCAATTCGGTTTAAACTGCTGAATGATCTGTCATAGCTGGCTGTGACCTGTGTTGTTGTTAAGTGCTGTTGAGTAGGTTCCGACCCATAGCGACCCTGTATAGGGTTTCCCAGGAGCGGCTGGTGAGCTTGAACTGTCGGGCTTGCAGTTTAAATCAATTTTGCAGTCCAGCTCATTAACTCACCGCGACACATAACTCCGTCAAGTAATGCTCAGGACACGGGCTGTACCTGCCATACTATACTTCAGAACACATGAGTTTGTGTACCAGTTCTATACTTACTAGCAGACAAACTGGGGCCAGTTTCTTGACATCTCCAAATCTCAGGTATTTCTTGGTGCAGAATGTAGAGAACAGTACTTATTTATCTAACAGGGCGCTCCCCGAGTTACGAACGGGATTCATTCCTGACTAATCTTTAAGAATGTGTAGGTAAGCCATACCAGGCATAAAAGGTTCTCATGAAGCCTTACTCTACTGCAAGAAAAGGCTCGAAAACCTTCAGTTATTTAGAAGCTGTACATCCAGCAAGTGAATGGTGATTGTGATGAAGATTTTGTTGTGAGTAGGGGTGATTTCAGTGTTTCTAAGTGAGGCAAAATTTACATAACATTAGAAGTCAAGTCGGAGTTGTTTATAATTTTGAGGTTCCTAGCTGGGGACTGGAGTCATGGTGTGGCGCTGCGGGTTAACGCTCTTAGACTGCAAAGTCGGTTTGAACCGCGAAGTCGACGGTTCAAGCTCACCAGCGGCTCCATAGAAACCCGGTACAGGGTCTCTATGAGTCGGAACTTATGCGATGGCACTTAAGAACTTGGGACTGCCTGTAATGCACATCAAAGTTCAAGCCAATGTGAAGTGCTCTTGTTGCCAACTCCAGGGGAGGCCTCTTCTGTGATTATATTGTTGTTGTTAAGTGCCGTCAAGTCGGTTCCGACCCATAGCGACCCTGTACAGGGTTTCCGAGGCTGTAAATCTTTACGGGAGCAGAAAGCCTCA
>NW_006408602.1:6408891-6415908 GCF_000296735.1 Chrysochloris asiatica | reverse complement strand
TATATATATACACAGTAGACTTTATCCATAGTGTCAGAACCCTGGTGGCATCGTGGGTTGCACGTTGGGCTGCTAACTGCAGGGTCAGTGGTTCAATTCCACCAGTCTCTCCTTGAGAGAAAGGGGAAGCTTTCTGCTTCCATAAAGATTTACAGACTCAGAAACCCCACACAGGGTCACTATGAGTCAAAATGAGTCCACATCACACAACAACAATAACATCCATAGTGTCCAGAAACCTTGAGAACAGAACCACAGCCAGCCTTCTAGTACCTTCTCAGAAGGAGGCCTACTGGAGGTCACTTGGTTTTTCATAGCTCTTCTGCCTTCGTTTTCAAGGGCTAAGGGAAAGAGTCTGTTTAAAAGAAATTTTAACATACATGGAACTTTTCTTATGTAACTAACCAAGTCAACTGAGAATACAAGGGGTTAGATTTGGGGAGAATACATTTGTTTATATTTAATACTACTTTCCAGTTGAAACACAAAACTCTTCAACATTTCCCTAGCCTTCAAAAAATCGGAATGATATACTGTATTATATTGCGTTAGGAGCAAAGGAAGGAAATTTGAATAGAGACCAGTGGAATACAGGCATGTCAATATTCTCTTTCATATAGTCTGCAGTAACAGAGATTGCCTGGTTTTTGAGACAGCATGAGCTGACTTGCATATAATTCCTCTTCCTCTTCTGTATGCCACACATTGTTGTTGTTGTTTAGTGCCGTCGAGTCGGTTTCGACCCATAGTGACCCTGAACAGGGTTTCCAAGGCTGTAAATCTTTATGGGAGCAGAAAGCTTCATCTTTCTCCCACGGAGCAGCTAGTAGTTTCGAACTGCTGACCTTGAGGTTCGCAGCCCGATTCGTAACCACTACGCAACCAGAGCTGTGACTATACAGTGGGAAAAGCTCATAAAAAACTTTTAAAAAAAGATGCAGCCATATATGTCTATCAGTGGGGAAAGAGAAATACATTTATCCAGGTAAGGCACCATAGATTCCGATTAGCTTTAAATCGTGGCTACTCCTCCAGAGATTCCTAAATTTGGGACATCCAGACCCTGATTTGTATTTTAACCATCATTGGGGACGCCTGCGCCACGCCACACAATAGCCGTAACAATTGTCGCTTCGCAGTGATGTCAGGGCTGACAATCACTCCAGTTCTTTGACATCTTTAAATCTCTTGACCTTCGTAGCGCGCCTCTCTGGATGTCATTTATAGCAGCCTGCATCGGTCATAAAGAGAAGACTGGGGTCATCCACTCAAAACCAACCACAGGCACTAAAGCTACACCAGCAGCTTACCTTGAATGACACAGGCCTCCTACCTGTGGAGAGTTCGCAAGTCGTGTCTACACTAAGGCACTAGGCTTGGAAACGCGGCGGTTTTGACCTCCCAAGTGCTCCGCCATGTCTCGGAATAGCCTAGAAGGCGCTATAGCGGAAACCGCTCCCCACCCCGGGGGGGGGGGTCCTCCGCCCCGGGGGTCCCTGTACCTCTGAAAGATGGGAGCGGTCAGGGTCAGTCCCTGCGCAGAGAAGTTCCCCTCGGGAGCACCCAACTGGGCATGGGAATGGGTTCTGGGCGGACACGGGTACTGAGAGCCTCTGTCGAGTGCCGCGCTTAGCCCCCACCAGAGCCCCGAAGTGTAGGTGGAAGAAGGGTGTTGCTTCCCCCCACACACACACACACTCCCCGCGGCCAGAGGGCCTGGCCCGCCTCCTACTCTCCTGGTCCCTGGTCCGCAACTTGGGTGGACAGGTGCTTGCCGGGCCCAAAATTTAGGAACACGTTGTCTCCTTAAGCACTCGCCTGGGATGGTTAAAGGGTCAGGGACCCGAGCCACCAAGCGACTGGGCCCCAGGTCACCGCACACCGGCCTCGAGAAAACAAAAAGGCGGCCTGGCTGAAAAGTGACCAACGGTTTAAGATCCGATTCCGCGGCGGTCGGAGCCAGGGCCTCCACGGCTCTATGACTAAAAAGGCTTCCATCTGCATTCTGATGGTCCCAGTGGGGTGGAGGAAGAGGACCGAAGACTGCTTAAGCCCACCTAGAGGGAAACGCGCTTCTGGGGGCAGGCAAGGGAAGTGGAGTCAGGCACCGAGACGTACTGGAAGCATGCAAGTCCAACAGGAGCCAAGGACTTCACCGGAGATACAGTTGTAGGAAAGGCGGAGACACTAGCCCAATGGGCAACAGGACTTAACTGCCAAGCGCGTGGGCTCCCTGAACCAGGAGGTCTGGCATTGGGAGTGTAGGTACATGAACGCACTCACATTTCCAAATTAACGGGCCTGAATTGCATCTATTGGGATTCCTAGTTGGAGTAATCAAAAGTATGAGGAAAAGGTACTTTAGCTAGGATGTAAATGGGGGTGCGGCAAGAGTGCTTTGAGCAAAAAGAAGTGGCTGGCGCCCTCTGAATAGGAGGCCACGGGTATATTGTGAAGCAAGGAAGCAGGAAAAGGAGACTAGTGAGCGGGTTTGATCTGATTGGGGGGTGGGGGGTGAATAGGAATAAGGCTTCTAAGGGATCTTGCTTAGTATGGAGTTAATTGGAAGAGGGTCTTGAAGAAGTTTTAATTTGATTCAAAAGGCAATTAAGAGCCATTGCAGAGGAGAGACCGGATCAAAATAATGCTTCAGGAAATGAGCGCAGTACATCTGGTAGGTTGGAGAGGGGCTAGGATAAAAGCAAGGAGGTTAGCTAGCAGGGTGCTGGAGTAACGCACACTTTCTTGTTTAACATAAGTGGTCATGGGGGTCTGAAAAGCTAGGTAGAGGTTGGTGATGTCTGCAGGCAGAAGGGATGCTAAGAAGGAGAGAGAAAGAGTGGTGAGCCTGTGATTACATTCTTCGGAACCAGATGAAGGATAGAAAGAGTGTAACCATCCGGAGATTTGTGGGAAATATGCTCATTTCAGATGTGTCAGTTTTCCTAGTTTATCATACAAATACACAATATTTGGAAGCCATCAGGATAGCAGGCTATCGCTAAGATCTGACCCTAGTAAAACCAACTTAATTCAGAATTTTTAAATAAAGTATCTCCCATATCTTGTTCTAAATGGTGTCTCTGTAACCAGTGGGAAAGAATATTTAACAAGAGAAAATGAACAAAAATCAAAGGTCATTTTTTTTATATATATACACAGTAGACTTTATCCATAGTGTCAGAACCCTGGTGGCATCGTGGGTTGCACGTTGGGCTGCTAACTGCAGGGTCAGTGGTTCAATTCCACCAGTCTCTCCTTGAGAGAAAGGGGAAGCTTTCTGCTTCCATAAAGATTTACAGACTCAGAAACCCCACACAGGGTCACTATGAGTCAAAATGAGTCCACATCACACAACAACAATAACATCCATAGTGTCCAGAAACCTTGAGAACAGAACCACAGCCAGCCTTCTAGTACCTTCTCAGAAGGAGGCCTACTGGAGGTCACTTGGTTTTTCATAGCTCTTCTGCCTTCGTTTTCAAGGGCTAAGGGAAAGAGTCTGTTTAAAAGAAATTTTAACATACATGGAACTTTTCTTATGTAACTAACCAAGTCAACTGAGAATACAAGGGGTTAGATTTGGGGAGAATACATTTGTTTATATTTAATACTACTTTCCAGTTGAAACACAAAACTCTTCAACATTTCCCTAGCCTTCAAAAAATCGGAATGATATACTGTATTATATTGCGTTAGGAGCAAAGGAAGGAAATTTGAATAGAGACCAGTGGAATACAGGCATGTCAATATTCTCTTTCATATAGTCTGCAGTAACAGAGATTGCCTGGTTTTTGAGACAGCATGAGCTGACTTGCATATAATTCCTCTTCCTCTTCTGTATGCCACACATTGTTGTTGTTGTTTAGTGCCGTTGAGTCGGTTTCGACCCATAGTGACCCTGAACAGGGTTTCCAAGGCTGTAAATCTTTATGGGAGCAGAAAGCTTCATCTTTCTCCCACGGAGCGGCTGGTAGTTTAGAACTGCTGACCTTACGGTTCGCAGCCCGATTCATAATCACTATGCCACTATGCCACACATAATCATCCTAAATTGGTTCTATTTTCTATTTCTCACTTAAAGTCAAGATAGCCAAAGGACCTAAAATTTTTCTTTTCTTAAAAATTCCCTAAACAGCATTCAGGATATATGAACAAAAAACCTTTTCACCTGAAAATGCTTGTTAGAAATAAATATTTTTAGGATACTAGGGAAAACTAAGGAGTAGACTACTGTTCCACAGGTTAAGCCCACCAGCAGATCCAAGGGAGTAAAAAGTGGTAACTGGGTCTGTAAAGATTTACAGCCTTGGGCAGATGGGAGAACAGTTAGACAGATTCACATGGGCTAAGTGGGGCAGAGGTAAATAATGATGTATGCACAACCTTGAAACAACAGGGCTCTGGGATACAGGGATTAAGGCATAGTTTGGGTAAAAGAGGAGAAATAATGTTAAGATGCTTGGCTGTCTTCGGAATCTTGGGTTCCCTTACCTACTATTGTAAAATAGACTCTTGAGGAGGAGAGAAAGGAATAGCCAGAAACATCACCATAGAAAGCTTGTAAGTCTGTCTTCTGCTTTTAACTGTTTGGAATACCTAAAATGGAGCTAGAACTTGCCCAGTGAAGGAAGCTTCCTGTGGAGTCTTTGCATTGCATAAGATCATAAGTGGAATCCTGATCCTCATCCAGAACATTTTGAGGCGGGCAGTTTCCACGGAAAGGATAAGCAGACCAGCCTGGAACAGCTAGAAGAAACAGAAGATACTTCTTGAAAGAAAGAACAACAGGAAAAATAAAACAATAACAGAAGTCTGATTGACTACTATAAGAACAAACAAGTTGTTCGCACGGGAGCCATCAAGGCACATGGTCACGCCCCCTCAGGGCAAACCCCTTTCCAAGACTAAGATTTAAGGGGAATACACGAACAGGCATGTGGTCTTGCTTCTGAGCATGTTGGTCACTGACAAGGAGAAGTAGGGGGAAAATAGCAATGAAGTTTTGAGCTAAGTCCGACCATGTTCAATGGACTTCTGTCAACCTGGGTTGAGACCTGGTTGGCCAGCAGTATGACAAGACCTGGGGACTCCTGAGCCCAAGGACAGGGACATGGCCACAGAGGATTAGAGCAGAGAGTGAAGGGTCCAGCTGATATGAAGTGAGGGGAGATGCACAAGAACACCCATACTTGCAGATAGTACCCATTTGACCTGGCTTCAATGGCTGAATGACCAGAACTTGACTAGAGGAAGAAAAGAGGAAAAAATGAGTAATCTGCTACGATTTGATGAACTTGACCTATGCTTGTGGATGTAGTAGCTCAAAAGAGGGAACAAATCTTTACAGCAAGGATCATTCCCACCTCCTCGGTACACAAGGTTGACAGGGATGGGCAACAACTTAGACATTGGCAACTCAAAATGGGGGCTACAAAGGCAGGAGGTGACTGGCTTACAAGCTTTCAAGAGGGAGCCTAGTTTCAGAGGGTACTGGGGAAGGTAGAATCTTCACTGAGTGTTTCCAACCTGTTTGGACAGGGCTGGTGAAAGGAGATGGGAATAACACTGTTGCAGTTCAATAGTGAATGATTGCTATAAGGACTGATCATGAGTGTTGCAAATGTAAAGGCAGATGTTTTGTAACAAAAGGAGGGGAGTGGCTGATCTTGTAGTCCAGGAGCAGAGGACCCTGGGACCATCAAGGGAGAAGAGCGGAGTGCAGGATCCCTATCCAGAGAAGCAGCGATACCAGAGATGGAGACAGAGACGATGACATGGAGAGATGAAGTGGCTGGGGACTCTGGACTCTGGGAGGAAGAGGGACTGGACTCTGGGAGGAAGAGGGCCAGGCTTGCAGGGTGTACCTTTTGACTGTTTGATGATGCATGGAGGGGACTGTAACCACGGCAATGAAACGAAATAAGATAGGATGAATGTAAAGCTAATGTTCTTCCATGTAAACTACCACATAATTCACAATAAAACATTTTTAAAAAAGAGAGATTGACTCAACATGTGATCTAAAAAACAAAAAAAAAAGATTTACAGCCTTGGAAACATGATGAGGAAGTTCACATGAGGTCATTAAGAGTCAGAATCGATTCATTGGCAATGGGATCCGGGGGGAAAGTTAGAAAGTATTATCTGTAATATTTGTCAGGATGAGATTTAGCACTAATTTGTTAAGGGAACTAAAATCATCTGGAGTAATTCGGCACACTTTCTTTTTTCTCCCCACATCTTCACCCCCACCTCCATATTTCACAACATGTACCATTTAAAACTCATCTCAACTAAGTGGACTGTAAGGCTACTGACTCAGAGTTAGAAGATGTATATGTGCAGTGGAGGAGCTTTTGCCTGCCTCTCTACTGATTATTACAATCTCTTAATTTGGAAGGAAGTCAAAAGATATTGTGAAATGGTACTTATTGTATAGGAACCGAGTTACCAGGAACATCTCTATAAAGAGGCAACATTTTAGAAAGCAATTTTAAAGCATTTGTTTCTGAAAGACTTTTAGGTAACAGAAAAGTTAGTGGTAAATATGATCAGATGATAAATATGAAGTTCTCTTTACAGTCTTGCAGTCTTTTATATATGTAGAAAGAAAGAAAAATATAACAACTACTTGAACACTGCCGCATAGCTGAAAAACAAAACCAAAGCATTGCCAATATGTCATTCTTCCTTTAGACAGGATATCACTTTCTTCTTTTTCACCAGAGGTAACCACAATTCCGAATTTGGCATTTACTGTTTTCATTCATTTCTTTTTGAATCTATATTTTCATGTTTTCAAACATTATATAAATGATAGAAACTTTTAAGTAAATCACACTTTTGAATATATATTTTAAATCTCCAGTGTAAAAAGATTGGTGTCTTTGATACGCTCTCATTATTTTAAGACTTACCTAATGCAATATGGATTGCATCTCAATGTCAAGAAAACAAAAATCCTCACCACTGGACCAATAAACAACATTCTTACCAATGGAGAAAAGATTGAAG
>NW_006408602.1:6399158-6400613 GCF_000296735.1 Chrysochloris asiatica | reverse complement strand
TTTTCCCATTCTGTCGGTTCCCTTTTTACTCATCTGGTGAAGTCTTTTGATGCACATAAGTTTTTCATTTTTAGTATGTCCCACTCATCTATTTTATCTACTTTTGTTTGTGTGCTTTTCAAAACGTTTTGTAGTCCATGTATTCCCAGAATTATTGCCCTCACATTTGTCCCAAATTTTTCATTGATGGCCTTCATAATTCTGGGATTCACATTTAGGTCCTTAATCCATGTTGATTTGGCACTTAGACTGTCTCCATCTTTTTGCTATTGTAAATAGTGCTGCTATGAACATTGGTGTGCATATATCTACTTATGTTATGGCTCATATTTCTTGTGGGTAAATACCAAGTAGATGAATTGCTGGATCATAAGGTATTTCTATTTCCAACCTTCTGAGGAAGCACCATATTGCTTTCCAGAGAGGTTGGACCATTTTGCAGTCACACCAGCAATGCAGGAGCGTCCCAGTCTCTCCACATCCTCTCCAGCATTTATTGTCCTCTACTCTTTTTATCTTTGCTATTATTGCTGGTATGAGATGATATCTCACTGTTGTTTTCATTTGCATCTTTCTAATGGCTAGTAATTGTGAACATTTATGGATCTCCTCCTTGGTGAAGTGTCTGTTCATGTCCTGTTCATGTTCATGCCATTTTTAAATTGGGTTATTTGTCTTAATGTTAATTTTTAAATGAATTGTTGCTCTTGCAAAATTTTTTATCCTGCTATTTCCAGCATCATTTCTATCACCAAGGTCATATTTTCCAACTACTGATCCTTCATCTTTGTTTCCAACTTTCTCATTCTAATCACTATTAATTATCAGTGCATTTTGATTGCATGTTTGATAAATTTTAGATTGAGGACGTTGATATGTTTCTTCAGTTTCATAATCACAGGATTTAGTGGTTAGTGCTAAAATTTGAAAAATAGTGGTATTTACCCTTTTTAAACTCTTCTTCCCTATTGTTGTTGTTGTTGTTAAGTGCCATTGAGTCAGTTCTGACCCATAGCTACCCTGTATAGGGTGTCTGCAGAGTAGCTGGTGAGCTTGAACCACCGAGCTTGTGATTCAAACTGACTTTTCAGTCCAGCACATTAACCCACAGTGCCACACTAGAACTCCATTCTTCCCTGTAGGTGTTTGGCTATTGTACTATGACAGGCAACATTGTACTTCAAGACATATCTTGAAATGCTCTTTCTGATTATAAGTGTGATGCCATTCCTCTTGAATCTCTTGACTGTGTCGTTCCCAGCATAGTAAACCATCTGGTTGTCTGGTTCAAAATGGCCAATACCAGTCCATTTCAGTTTACTAATACTTAGCTAGGATAAAGCTTTCTATTTTATTTTTTACAATTCCAATTTTCCTAGATTTATACTTCATAAATTCCTTGTTGTGATTACTAGTGGATGCTTTCAGTTGTTTCTCCTCATTTTGAATTGTGTG
>NW_006408602.1:6393171-6399058 GCF_000296735.1 Chrysochloris asiatica | reverse complement strand
TACTTTGGACATATTGTCTGGAGGAAACAGTCGCTGGAGAAGGATGTCATGCTGGGTAAGGTGGAGGGTCAGAAAAAAAGACGAAGACCCCCAACGAGATGGATAGGCCAGGTGGCATCATTGATGGACTCAAGTGTGGCAGCAGCAGTGGTGAGGTTGGCCGAGGATCGGACATTGTTTCGTTCTGCTGTGCATGGGGTCGCTATGAGTCGGTTCCGACTAGATGGCATCTGACAACAACAACAATGCAATATTTTGGTTCAAAAGCCATTTCTGTTTTCAAAAAATGGAAACTCTACAGTTCAGACTAATAGGAAAAATGGATAGTAACTATTATATTTATGTTTTGTCTTTTTCAATAAGAGCAAATCCTATGTATTTTACAAATTATCATCATAAGTGTGTACTTAAGCTAAAGAAACGAGATTATCATGTGTGAATACCTATAACTAACTGCATGTCTTGACTGTTGCCACCTCAAAAATATGTATTTACTGCCCAATGAAAAGCATTATGTTTTTCATCTTGATTACTCTTATGAGTATCAAATGGTACAGGAAGAATTCTGCCGTACCAAGGAATTTGGAAATAAAGTAGTGTATTAATTTCTTTCTCCAATGATAAATAAAACAATAGTGTGGTACATTGGTTTCCAAAGATGGTCACAGTCACAGCCCCTCAGCTGCATGCTGTCTGCAATGAGAATTTGTCAGTCATCATCCTCCCCCACACCAGCCCTGCTGAATCTGGGCTGCTCCTATAACCAAGAGAATTCTCCGGAAAAGTGACTCCATATAGTGTGCAAGGCTAAGCTTTAGGAGACCTTGTAACTTGTATTTTCATTCTCTTGGGACCTTTGAGGGAAGAGGAGAAAGCAAGGTGCCTAAGCCAAAATTTCAGTGAGCCCAGCCTCAGTCAAACCTCTAGCTAAATGCAGCTATGTATAATCTCAGATATGATAAAAGAGAAATTGCCCAAAGGATCCACAGATTTTCAAGAGGTAAGATATCATTGTTTTTATAAGCTATAAATTTTGAGGTGATTACAATGCAGCAATAAATACTGAATGAAATACGAGAAAATGTTTGTGCTACAGTTCTGGCATATTTGCACTGTAAGGCAGTGTTTCGTTCTGTTTTACATAAGGTCACTAAGTCAGAAGCAACTCAGTGACACCTAACCACAACAAGAACAACATGAAACCATAGGAAAATCTTCAAAAAAGGAAATCTTACTAGTTTTATTGTAGTAAAACTCAAGATTGAAAGGTTTTAAAAGATTCCCTTACCTAATTCAGTCCTCCAAAGTATGTCCAATGTAAGTTAAAGGACTTTATACTTCATGAATTTTCTCTTTGTAAGAAAAGCAAAACATCCAGTCTAATCTAAATGACAGCTTTATTTATTGCCAAGTATGGGGAAGAGTGGAACTACTCTGATATCAATTTTAATAATCATCATAAGAAGTTCATAATCCAAGCACACAACTAGATACCAATTTCCAGAGGATCAGAAGCAAAGAATATTATGTGTATGCTAACTCAACTGGAATTCTTATCTGGAGAATTCAAAGCTATCAGAAGTAATACAGGAAAATTATTTAACAATATTCAAAGAAAAAAAAAAGTAAGACAATGTCATCTTCCAGGAACTGAAGACAACTGAAAAAGACAAAGGGAACTTGCCCTTTATAGGATGTGTGTGAGAAGAAGAATTGCTTATTATATATGAACATGTTCTTCAAAGTACTTAGTATGAATTAGAACTTTTTCATTTTTAAATAACTGAAACCAAATAAAACAGACAACACACAAACAAACAAACAACAAAAAAAAAAGAGGTGAGGGAGTGGGGACTTATTGGAGTATGCAACGAAAAACTTCTAAAATGGCTGGATACAGGGGTGGGGCAAACCAGCTCATAAGGACTGAATCAGTCTCTCTTCATCTCCTGGCAGCTGAATCCTTTCTGGTGTCTAGAAGACTGCTGGCTTGATGATATTAAGTTAGGCTTATATTATGTTCGGGAATCCTGGTGTGGCGTTGTGGGTTAATGCGCCAGACTGCAAAACCGTTTGAACTGCAAGGTCGGCAGTTCAAGTTCACCAGCTGCTCCTCGGAAACCCTATACGGAGTCACTATGGGTCGGAACCGACTCGACGGCACTTCACAACAACAAAATATTATGTTCTCTCAGGACCTCCAGCTTGAAGAATTCCATCAGAGGTCCACAATTTAGTCTTACTACACATCTTTGTGTGGGGGGATGTGTGTTTAAAATGTTTAATTGACCAGTCCTGAGTTATATGCCAACCTCTAAAACCAAGGAGTCAACCTACCCAAGCTATGTCCTGAGAGTCAAGAAAAGTATTTTACCAAGAAAATCAAGATGGCAGTTCAATAAAGGTTAAAAGGTGCCTGAATAGCGAAAGAAAGAAACAGACAGATGGGTTGGAGGAAAATAAAACGAGAGAGAGAGAAAGAAAGGAAGAAGAAAGAGAAAGGGGAGTGGAGAAGAGTGAAACAGTGCCAATTATAATGAATATGCTTTGAATATAATGATGTTTATATTTTAATCATCTCTAGGCTGAGAATTAAAAGTAAAGAAACTTAGAGAGCTCTTGCCAACCCCATGTAAGTTTAGGAACTTAAGTAGGCTGTGTCAATTTTTAAGTAAATTCCAAAATGAGGATTCTTATTCCCTTTACCTGCTGTACCCCTATTTCTTATTGTAAAGGTAATACACCTTTTTAGGAAACTACTTTTAGAAGATTAAAAGATTTCATCTCAAAACTGTGCTTACTTGAAATTCCACAACATTCCTAATGAAAAAATATTATCTGCATAATTACATTAAATGGCTTCTGGAATACATTACCACTAATGATGCTAATATAGTTAGTCCAGATGCAAACTATAAAAACATCCATTATCTTTTGTCCTTGAAGGAACTTCAAAAATTGCTTCTCTTTTTTTTTAATTGTAGGAAGCCTATTAATGCCATACTCTAATTTCTAGTATTCTGTTTTATAAACTATTCTACATTCTCAGCATCTCACAAAAACTTCTGAAACGATTCTGAAAAATCTCATAATTTTATACCTTTTTGTATGGCCTAATTTCATATGGAATTGATTTAATGAATGTAGTAGCCAAAATATTTAAGCTTGATATTTTGTTTTCTTCCAAGCTTACATTCAGCCTGTAGATTTTTACTTAACATTAAAATCAATGTTGCCCCATGTGCAACAATATTTTATATTAATTTATTTGAACGTTGTTGTTATGTGCTATCAAGCCAGTTATGAATCATAGTGACCCTGTATAAAATTTCCAAGGAGCAGCTGGTGGCTTTTAATCACCAACTTTGTGGTTAGCAATTCAGTGCTTATCCTACAGTGCCACATGAGGACTCCATTTAGACATTGTTGTTGTTATTGTTGTTAAGTGCCGTCAAGTCAGTTCCAACCCTTAGTGATCCTGTAAAGGGTTTCCAGGAGTGGCTGGTGGGCTTGAACAACTGATCTTGCAGTTCAAACCGACTTTGCAGTCCAGCATATTAACCCACAGCGCCATACCAGGATGCTAGTAATTGGCAATAAACAGAAGTTGAAAATAGATCTAATTATGCATCAGTGTGTTAGCTTAGAGAGTTTTTAAAAGTTGCTGCACTATGAACTTAAATGTTCTGGACCTCAAGTACATAAAAATATAAATGTCCTATAGAAATGAGGTTTATTAAGAAATAAAGTAGATGTTTATAAGGTATGAGAGCCCACGGTGATTGAAAAATCTACATGCTTAAAACCCATTGATTGACCTGATTTCTCAAAATATATATTAAGATGGGGAGGAAGGTGAGCTTTTATATTATCAAACATCTACTAGATTTGAGTGGTTATATATCATGGACATAAGTCCATGTTGAATATTTTGAATCCAGTTAAAGAAAGTATTTGTTCTTTTATATAATTAGTGGGTCACAAGCTTTTACATCATTGTTGGTCAACAACTAAAAATGTGGTTACTTAAAAGCTGAGATTTTATATAATAATTTATGTCTGTTGTTAATTGCTGTTGAGTTGGTTCCAACTTATAACAACCCTGTATAGGGTTTCTGAGGAGTGGCTGGTGAGGTTGAACCTCCAACCTTGCAGTTCAAACCAAGCTTACAGTCCAGTGTTTATCCTACAGCACCACACTAGGGTTCCATGTTATGTCTAGTGGCAATAACATGGTATGCTGAACTTGAATTTGGGGGAATCATCTTTTCTATGTGCTAAACATAGCATACTGGAGTCTTGGTGTGATGCTGTGAGAGAAAACACTGAACCACAAGGTCGGTTTGAACCGTAAGGTTGGCAGAGGAGAATATGCCTAAAGAATTGGACTGTTTAAATGTAGCTCAAATTTATTTATTAAAAAATATTTTAAACATTTCAAGTTCTGTTCCCTAAGTGGCACAATTAATGTGCTTCACTGTTAACTGAAGGGTTAGCAGTTCAAGTTCACACAAAAGTACCTGGGGAGAGGTCTGGTGATCTACTTCCAAAACATCAGCCTCTGTGAACACCATGGAGCATAGCTCTGTTCTGATACACATGGGGTTGTGATGAGTTGGAGTCCACTCCATGGTAACAATTTTGTTTTTATTTTTTTACCTATTCCATCACTTTTCAAATGTGTTTGGGTTTATTGTATAAACAATCTCAGTTCTGTTCCAGGCAGTCATAGTTTTATGGCATAAATAACTCTCCCAGCATATCTGTGTATTTTAGAGGATGAGTATTAGAAATGCTAAAGAACAAATTGCCCTTTTGATTAATTGTTGTTGTTCTTGTTAAGTGCTGTCCTGTCAGTTCCAACTCATAGAAACCTGGTGTACAATAGAATAAAACACTGTTTTCATTTAAGCCCATTTCTGCTGCCACAATGTCAATCAATCTTGTTAGGTTTTTCCTCTTTCACTGACCCTCCACTTTACCAAGCATGATGTCCTTCTCCAGAGACTAGTCCTTCCTGATACCATGTCTGAAGTATATAAGAGATGAAGTCTCACTATTCTGTCTTCTACAAAGCATTCTGGTTGTACTTCTTCCAACACAGATTTGCTTTTTCTTTTAATGTTTTATTGTGAATTATGTGATAGTTTACATGGGAGAACATTAGCTTTACATTCATCCTATCGCACATCGCTTCCCTGCCATCACTACAATCCCGTCCATGCATCATCAACCAACCAAAGGTGCAAGTTTCCACCACTACCACCACCCCACCCGTCATCAGCACACAGCCCCTCTCCCTCTCCAGGTCCAAAGTCCCCAGCTGCTCCATCTCTCCACGACATCATTGCTGCCTCCATCCCTGGCATCACTGCTTCTCTGGGTAGTGTTCCACTCTCAGCATCTCTCCCTTGTTGGTCCCAGGGACCTCTACTTCTAGACTGAAAAGTTAACCACTCCCCTCCTTTTGCTACTAAACATCTACCTTTACATTTCCAATCCTCACAATCAGTCTTGATAACAATTATTCACTGTTGTATCACAAGAGACCTATCCACATCTCCTTTCATCAGCCCCGCTTAGACAGATTGGACACTACTCAGTGGAGATTCTACCTTGCTCAACACCCTCTGGATCTAGGTTCCCTTTTGAAAGCTTGTAAGCCAGTTGCTTCTTGCCTCTGTAGCCCCCCCCTCCCCCCCCACACACACACTCTGGGTAGCCAACCTCCAAGTTGCCCATCCCTGTCCACTTTGTGTATGGAGGGGTGGGAGTGATCCTCTCTGTGAAGATTTGTTCCCTCTTTTGAGCTACTGCATCCATAGGTGTAGGTCAACTTCATCAAATTGTATCAGATTACTCTTTTTTTCCTCTTCTTTCTTCTTCT
>NW_006408602.1:6383397-6389761 GCF_000296735.1 Chrysochloris asiatica | reverse complement strand
CTTCTTCCTAGTCTGTTTTGGTCTGGAAGCTCCACTGAGCCTGTTCCCCATGGGTTAGCCAGCTGGTATTTAAAATACTGGTGGTATAGTTTCCAGAATCACAGCAACCCACATGCTACCACAGTACAACAAACTGGCAGAGCAATGTTAGTTAGTTAGTTCTTTCATTTTTAATCAAGTAGACTTCTAGTTTTTAGAGGGAATCCTGAGTATTTTTATTCACAATCAACACTCATGGAAGTAGTAATCAAGAAATCTAAAGATGCATTGCACTGGGCTAATACACTGCAAAAGACCTCTTCAAAGTGCTAATAAGCAAAGACATCACTTTGCAGACTAATCAATCACCTCATATACATGCAAAAATTGGACAACAAATAAGGAATACCAAGAAGAATTGATACATTTGAATTACGATGCTGGAAAAGAATACTGAAAGTATTATGGGCTGCCAGAAGGATGAACAAATGTGTGCTGGAAGAATACAGCCAGAATGTTCCTTAGAAGCTAGCATGGTGAGACCTCTTCTCATGTACTTTGAACATGTTATTAAAAGGGTTCAGTTTCTGGAGAAAGACATCTACTTGGTAAAGTAAGGGGTCAGTAAAAAAGAGGAAGACCCCCCCTAGTGAGATGGATTGACACAGTGGGGGCAACAATGGGCTCACAAATAGTGATAGTGAGGATGGTGGAGGACCAGCCAGTGCTTCCTTCTGTTCTGCTTAGGGGCCTCTAGGAGTCAGAACAGACTCAACAGCGCCTAACAACAACACCATCACCCATACATATACCTCTCCCAGAAAATTATCCAATGAAGGTAAGTGTTCAGTTTTATGGGAATATCAATCTGGTGCCTTTCACTAACACTGAATTTATAGTTGGAGTTTCAGATTTCAATTAAGTAATTAAAATTTGTTGAAAGGCAATACCAACTTTAAATTGCCATAATTCAAAATAACATATCATACATAATTGAAAAAAAGACTAGAAAAAAACTGGAAAGGATCAAGTTTTCAAGAGGAGTGATAAATCTGAAAGTAATAAATTAAAATAGCTTTTCAAATAGATAAGAAATTAAGAGAAAATAAAACTGAGTGAAAACATTTCCTATTTTGTGAAACTTGGATTCTTACTAGCTTTACCTTCCACAGGAGACAGGCCAAGCTATGGATACTCACCAAAGTTCAATCAACAAATATTTTGTGAATACTTACCAGGTGTCAGCTACTATTCAAAGCCCTGGAGAGAAAGCAATCAACAAAATTAAATTCCTGTGCTTATAGATTTAAAATTATAGAGAGCTAGATACAAACGAATGCATCAGGTGTCAAATGGTCATAACTATTATAAATGAAGGAGTCCTGGTGTGACACTGTAGGGTAAGCATTGGACTGCTAACCCCAAAGCTTATATTTCAAACCTACTAGCAAGCAGCTTTGTGGGAAAAAGGTGAGACTGTCTGCTCAAACCCACCAGTTGCTCCTCAGAACTCCTGGAACCAACTCAACAGCACTCAACAACAACAACAATTATAAACAAAGCTATAGCAGGGTACAAGGGCTAACGATGAATAGGGAAAGGGTACGCTATTTGGGATGGTCAATCTCCGATGGAGGCAACGGTATTAAGAATCCAAGTTTCATAACGTAGGCAATGTTTTTAGTCAGTTTGGTTTTCTCTGAATTTCTAATGTATTTGGAAAGCCATTTTAATTTACTACTAAGAACGCTGGTAGTGTAGCGGTTTATGCTAACTGCAAGGTCAAAAAGTTCGACCCCACCAGTGGCTCCGTGGGAGAAAGCTGAAACTTTCTGTTCCGTAAAGATTTACAGCCTCAGCGTCACTATGCGTTGGAACTGACTCAACAGCACACCACCACCACTGTCTTTAGACCTGGTGGCGCTGTTGGATAAGCCCTGGGCTGCTAACCACAAGGATTGCAGTTCAAACCCACCAGCAATCAGCTTTGTGGGGGAAAAAGATGTGGCTGCCTGCTTTTATAAAGATTTACCAACTCTGAAACCCTCTAGAGGGTTGATAGGAGTCAGAATTGACTGGCTGGTAGTGGTAGGGTGGGTCAATCTCTATTGACCTCTCTGTATAGTCAATATTTGAGCAGAGACCTGAAGAAAATGACAGATGGAGTTTACGTGAGGACGAGCATTCTAAGCAGAGTAGGAAAGATCAGAGTACAAACAGGGAGAAGAGTGGGGTAGATAGATTTTACAGGTAGCCAGGGTAAAGGCCTTTGGTTTTTACTCTGGAGGATTTTGACACACACACACACACACACACACACACACACACAATCACATGATCTATGTTTTAAGGAGTCCTCATGCTGTGGATAAGCACTGGACTATTAACTGCAAGGTCAGTGGTTCAAATCCACCAGCCACTCCTCAGAAACCCAGTATAGGGTCGCTATGAGTAGGAACTGACTTGATCTCACTTAACACCAACATGGCAATGAGGAATCCCTGTGTGGTACAAATGGTTAACACACTCAGTTGTTAGCCAAAATGTCTCAAGTTTGAGTTCAGGGTTGCTTCAGAAGAAAGACCTGATAATCTACTTTAAAGAAAAACCAGCCACTGGAAACCCTAGGGTGAACAGTTCTACTTGGACACACATGGGCCACCATGAACGGGATTTGTCTCCAGAGCAACTGGTTTATGGTGCTGGAGGCTGGAGTATAAAGAGACAAGAGAGAAGCAATGAGATATGACACCATAATCCAACAGAAATTTTAATTTTGGAGCATTTCATTCTGAGACTGGTCAGCTGTGTATATATTTGGACTTTCACTTAAAAAATTTAAGATACTTTGTTTTCTAAATTTCTAAAGTATATATATAACTATAATTCCATTATTTACAGAGATCCAGTTCAGTAACTGTGGTGACAAAAAGTTTAAATCCATTAATACAAAATATAAATATCTTTTTGTTGTTGTTAAGTGCCGTCGAGTCAGTTCTGACTAAAAATGACCCTGTTTAGGGTTTCTGAGGAGAAATTGGTGGGTTTGAACCACTGACCTTGCAGTTAGTGGTCCAGTGCTTATCCTGCAATCCCACACCAGAACTCCAATAAGAAATGTATAATTTAGAAGTATGGTATTTAAAACTAATTTAAAATTATTATAAGTGTATAGTGTTCTAGTGTATGTATGCTTGGGTTATTAATGAGATAATTTATAGAGTTTTTACTGTTTCTACTAGTTTGGACACCTGGGGTACTTGTTAAAAAATGCATTTATATGTACTGTACCTAGTACCCGAATCTATGGAGGGTTTGGAACTGGGAATTTACATTTTAAACAAGCTCCTGGGTGATTCTTATATGTAATGATGTTCAAACCATTACAAATCTCAGAGTAATTGGAAAGTATTTTAGTAGTTTGGATGTTTTAAAGCCCAGTTATTTTGAACATGAAAATGAAAAACAAGGTGGATCGTATTCTATTGCTTTATCTCCAACCTATTTTTGAATAAGATGGGATGAATTAAAGAAAATTAAAATTCCATCACTCTGTGCTATAATTCCCCCCCCAAAAAACCCGTTCAATTAAACTACAATAAAAATTGCAGCAGGATATGCTTTGTTAATTAGATAACGATAAAAAAAAACAAAAAACAAAAACAAACATTAGAATGAAAGCTTTAGAGTAAAATGACCTTAGCTAGCTTGTGGAACAACTTGCTTATTGTACAGATAGGGAAGTTGAGACTCCCAAAAGTTCAATAATGACCAAAAACACAGTCCAGTTGGCAACTCAGCTCTGACTCCTGTTTTCACTTTATTGTTTCTATTATGGTGTCATCAAAGATCTAGGCACATTTCTATTTGTCATATATATATATCTTTGTCTTTCTTTAAGTGCCGTCGAGTCGGTTCCGACCCATAGCGACCCTAAACAGGGTTTCCGAGGCTGTAAATCTTTACGGGAGCAGAAAGCCTCATCTTTCTCCACGCGGAGCAGCTGGTAGTTTCGAACTGGTGGCCTTGCGGTTCGCAGCCCGATATTTTATTTTATTTTTTTTAAATTTCCTATAGAGCTAGAGAGGTTGTCCAGACTTCGTCTCTTCTACTTTGGACACATTATCGGGGGGTACCAGTCCCTGAAGGACATCATGCTTGGTAAACTGGAGGGTCAGTGAAAAATACGAAGGCCCTCAAGGAGATAGACTGACACAGTGGCAACAACAATGGACTCAAACGTAACAATCATTGTGAGGCTGGCGCAGGACCACAACAGAGGCAGAGTTGCATTCTGTTGTGCATAGGGCCGCTGTGAGTTAGAACAGACTCCATGGCACCAACAGCATAGGATTAAGTGGTAGTGATATTTGAAAAAAATCATTCTACTTTCCAAAAAAATAAAATACATTCAAAGAGTGAAACACATTTTTGAAGTGAGTATTTCCTTTCCTTTCATATTACTTTGACATATTTTGGCTACTTATAGTGAACTCAAATATTTGTAGCACCTGGTGACAGACAGTATTATTGCTTAGATTTATTTGTTTCCACAATGTTTTGGTGTGATTTCCTATAGGAATAGTCTTGCTGCCTGGTGATTGGGCGTGAATATATGGCTTATTTTGACAAGTAGGATGTGAGCAGGCCTGATGAATATTGCACATGTGTAGATTCTGCTTTTAGAGGCACCTTCCATGTCTGCCAGCTCTCATTCCAGTGGCCCGAGAAGGGGCATTCCAGAAACTGCTCTTTCAGACTGGGGAGAATAGAACTGAACCTGTGCAACAATGTGGAGCAAAGCCTATAGTCACCTATAGGCAACAAACCTATAGTCACCAGACTCTGAACAATTAAAAAACAGATATTGTTGAAATTCAGTAAAAGGTTATTTTGTAGTTAAGTGCCGTCGAGTCAGTTCCAACCCATAATGACCCTGTAGGGTTTCTGAGGAGCAGCTGGTGAGCTAGAACTTCTGACCTTGTTGTTCAAATGGCTTTGCAGTCTGGAGTATTAACCCACAGTGCCACACCAGGATTCCTATTACTCATTATAGCCTGATAAAAGGTAAGATATAAATGCTTCCAAATCTGAACCCAAAATCAAGTACCAGAAGGAGAAAGATCTCAAAAGTAAAAATTCTGAGGTTCTTAAATCAAGAATCTTTATTATAAACATGTTTAAATATCTTATTAATGTGCTTGCATATACAATAGTGATGAAGTATTTTTATGCAGTTTAGAATTTCGCATAGGCTAGATACATATTTGCATCATGGTCCTTTATGTTTGCAAAATAGTTGTAATGAGTTTATATGACAATTTCATACTGTAAAACTGCACCAACTTGGAGAAAGTAAATGTCACACATTATCTGGGGGTATAATTTTTAAGGTTCAAGGACACACAAGTGTAGGGGAATGCTTTTGAAATTATAATCCCACAAACCATAATGCTGTATCAATTTACTTAACAAGTGTCAGATTATGTCAGGAAAAATAATTTACTCCTCTTCCTAATTTATTTAAAATCTTTCCTTGTTAATATTCTTAATTCTTACACTGATGATTATTGGACCTCCATTTAGGAAAATTTATTTTAATTTTAGTCTTGCGGTATATTCTATGGCAAAGAGGGATTTCATAGATTTTGAAGGACCACTTGACTATAGATAATACTACCTCTGGGGGGAAGCTAACTATAGCTGATTAGACCTATTTTTCAGAAATTATGGGGATCAATACTTAATAGCCTCATTTGGCAGTGAGAGCTAGAGCCAGTTCACATAAATTCAAAAGATCAAAGTGTGTACATATCTTCCCAATGAAGCTTTGAGTGATTTCACATTGATAGTTTGAAATCAGCCATGGGAATATTTACACCACAGGAACTGGAAAACACTACAAATCAGAGCTTCCTCGAGGAGCTCCCTTCCTCCCACTGAAAGCTCATGGCTAAACACTTATGAGTCAGTACACCACTATGTTTAAGAAAGTCACCTTCTCGAACATATGTTATTTTAATGTTAAAACTTTAAGATGGTCCAATTTGATCTACCAGGGAAGGTTTAAGATTACAGAGTTAAAACTAAAAGCAGTGGCTTCTTATAGAGGTTTACAAAGGCTGAATGAGCACTGATGATGCTCTGGGGTCACTGTTCTATTCAAACTCTTGTTATGGGCCATCCTGTCAGTTCCAACTCATAGGACCCTGTGTACAACAGATGGAAACAGGTCCCGGTCATTCAACATCCTCACAATCATTACTATGTGTGAACTATTTTTGCAGGCACTGTGTCAGTCCATCTTGCTGATGGCATCTTTGTTGTTGATAGGTGAAATCAAGTCGGTTTCAATTCATAGTGACACAACCTGGTCCTGCACCAT
>NW_006408602.1:6382750-6383297 GCF_000296735.1 Chrysochloris asiatica | reverse complement strand
GTATCTTCTGTTCTTCTAGCCACTCCAGGCTGGACTCCCTATCCTTTCAAGTGGAAATTTCCCACCTCTGAAGATTCTGGATGCTGTGCAGTATTCCATCTATGGTCTTGTGTAATGCAGACTCTACAGAAAGTCTCCTTCACTGGGCACGTTGTAGCCCCATTTTAGGTATTCCAATCAGTTATATACAGAAGATGGACTTGCAAGATTTATATGGTGATATTTCTAGCTATTCCTTTCTCTCCCCCTCTAGTGTCTATTTTATAATGGTATACAAGGGAAACCAAGATTCAAAAGACAGCCAAGCATCTTAACATTATCCCCCCACCCTTTTCCCCATTCCACCCATGTCTCAATCCCTGTATCCCAGAGCCCTATTGTTCCAAGGTTATGCATACATTGTTCTTTACCTCTGTACTACTTAGCCCATGCAAACCTGGCTAATTGTTCTCCCATCTGCTTTATTCTTCCATTCTCCTCCCTCTTCTTGTGTATTGCCCCCCTCCCCAGCACCCAAACTGTCCTGTGTCTATTCCCTGCCCTGTGC
>NW_006408602.1:6380818-6382547 GCF_000296735.1 Chrysochloris asiatica | reverse complement strand
AAGGTCTTTTGCAGCAGATTTGCCTAATGCGATGTTGCTGTTAAGTGACGTGAGTGAGTTCCTACTCATAGCAACCCTGTGTAGGGTTTCAGAGGAATAGCTGATTGGTTTGATCTGCAGATCAGTGCTTATCCTCTAGCGCCATGCCATGACAAATGCTTTGATTTCTTCTCTGCCACTTCCCTGAGTGTTGACTGTAGAGCCAAGCAAAAATTCAGGATTTTGTCCACAGAACCTTGCAATATTGTAATGTTAGGCTAAAGTTTTTTCCTCAAATCTTTCAGTTTGAGAAATCATGATCGTATGCTTACCTTTTCATTTTCTAACTGCAGGTCTTTGCACATTTCATTATAATACTTGACTTTGTCTTCTTGAGTTTTTCTTTGAAGTTTTCTGTTCAGCTTTTACCTCTTCATTTTTTCCTTTACTGGAGAGCAAGTTTCAGAGTATATTCTAACATCCATTTTTGCCTTTTCCTTCTTTCTTGTCTTTTTAATATCCTTTTTCCTTTCTTTCTGCATTATGTTCTTGATGTCATCCCACAACTCTTCTGATCTTCGGTGCATTAGTGTCTAATGCATCAAATCTGTTCTTAAGATAGTCTCTAAATTCAGGTGTAATATATTCAAGACAATCTTTTGGCTCTCATGGAATTGTTTTGATTTTCTTCAGCTTCAGACTAAACTTGCATATAAGAAACTGATGGTGTGTTCCACAGTCTGCCCCTGGTTTTTATTTGGCTGATGCTATTGAGTGTCTCCATCAACTCTTCCCTCAGATGCAGTCAGTTTGATTGCTGTGTATTCCAGCTAGTGAAGTCCATGCATATAGCCACTTTTCATGTTGTTGATAAAAAGTATTGTAATGAGTAAGTTGTTGGTCTTGCAAAATTCTATTATGGTTTCCAGCATAGTTTCTATCACCAAGGTTATATTTTCCAGCTACTGATTTTTGTTTCCAACTTTCGTGTGATCAATTTCAGACTGAAGAAGTTGGTAGAATTCCTCAAACTGGCTTTAGTGGTTGGTGCATAGACTTTAATAATAGTGGTATCACTGGTCTTCTTTGTAAGCGTATGGATATTATCTTATCAGATAATATTGTACTTCAAGATAGATCTTGAAATGTTCTTTTTAGTAATGAATAAGATGTCATTCATCTTCCATCTGATGTTCCCAGAAGAGTAAAGCATATGATTGTCAGATTGAAAATGGCCAATACTAATTCATTTCAGCTCACTAATGCCTAATATATAGATCTTTATACACTGCACACGTATAGAGACCATTTATGTTGTTGAAGGATTCCTGGTTTGGTGATATAGGATAAGCACTGGATTCTGAACTTCAAAGCCAGCAGTTCAAACCCACCAGCTGCTTCTCAAAAATCCTATACAATGTTGCTATGGGAGTGACTAGACAGCACTCAACAACAATAAGAAGCAATGTTGTTGAAAAAACAGGTATTTGCAATGAAGAAGTCATTGGTCTGGCAAAATTCCAGCATCAGTTCTGTCACCAAAGCCATATTTTCAATATCCTTCCTCATTGCTTCCAAACATTTGTACTCCAATCACCAGTAATTATCGATGCATCTTGATTGCATTTTGGATCAATTTCAGTCTGAAGAAGTTAGTTGTTGTTGTTAGGTACTATTGAGTTGGTACCGAAAGGGAAACACTGCCCGAACCTGGGCCAACCTCAGTATTGTTGCCATGCTTGAGTCCACC
>NW_006408602.1:6361353-6378608 GCF_000296735.1 Chrysochloris asiatica | reverse complement strand
GTTAAACACATGTTGTTTGTAATAAACCTGTGCATATATGAACTGAAACCCTAGTAGCAATACTTTTTACTTACCCTCAAATATATATACATACATATACATATCTGGTAGTGTAGTGGTTACGAGTTGGGCTGCTAACTTCACAGTCAGCAGTTCGAAACTATCAGCTGTTCTACGAGGGAAAGATGAGGCTTTCTGCTCCTGTAAAGATTTACAGCATTGGGAACCCTATGCAGGGTAGCTATGAATCAGAACGGACTCCACAGCATACCACCACCACCATTTAAATATATATGGAGTCCTGGTGTGGCACTGTTGGATAATGCACTGTACCTCAATGTCAGTTTGAATTGCAAGATTGACGGTTCAAATTCAGTAGCCACTCCTCGGAAATGGTCTCTATGAGTAGAAACTGACTTGACAGGCACTCAACAACAACATATATATACATGCATACATACACATATATTAATATATATCCCTGATGTGGCACTGCGGGTTAATTCGCTGGACTGCAAGGTCGGTTAGAATTTGAGATTGGTGGTTTAAGCTCATCAGCCACTCCTCAGAAATTCTATAAAGGGTCACTATGAATCAGAATGGCACTTAACAACAACACATATACAAGTATCTGTTAATTACCCTTTTCCTTTGCAGACTTTAGCAAAACAAATGTCAGTACTGAATTGCTGCTACTATACATTTTTTAAAAAGAACACATTACATATTAAACACTTGTTAAATAGTAACTGCTCAGAAGCATATCAAAAATGTCTACTGTTTCTATTCATATACATATGATGATGTGTTAGGGGCTAGTCCAACAAAAGGTATTTCACAGAAGATTGGAAAACAGTGCCTTACTTAATTGCTTTGTGGTTATTTTCCTGCATTATCTATGCCCCACACATCCACCCCAGTCTGTGCCTAGCACAGCTGTTAATATATGAGGATGTTTTGAAAAGTTTGTGGAAAAATCAAATTAAAAGATAATGAAATTTTTCCATGAGTTCTTTGAAGCTCTATTGTATATTTGTTTAATAAATGAATGAATTTATTGTATCTTTTGCCATATATTCCATCCTACCAAAAGTAGTCTGGGTATGACTAACAGCTCTAGAACAAATTAAGAGCTAATTGTTAATAAATAAAGGGACTGACTTCCTACACAAAGTGAACAAACACCACAATACACAATATCAAACTTTGATTGACATTTAAGTAACCAAATCTTAATTTGGGGGAATTACTGAGAAAGCAGAAAAGACTAAGTAGCAATGTTAGCTCAGTTGACAGTTTATTTCATTGCAGACTCATGTAACTTTAGAGTTCAAAATGCACCCGCACTGATGTTGTTTCACAGCATGCGGATTCCTTGTTAGTGTTCAGCACATAAATAAGGGCTCATCTCCCACGCGTCTTCTCATCTAGTTTCAGAGGGGCTGTGATGCAAACCTACTTCCCCAAATATATTCAGCAATGTTCTGAGACAATGAGTTTTGAAAGTGAGCTAATAAGATACTCAACCTATTCTTATTATTCTAAAGTATGGAATAAAACAAACTATAGGCATCATTATAAATTATGTAGTATCTTTACCCAAATAAAATCTAAAACATTAGGTCAGTTGGTTGTATAAATCTTCATTTTTAACAGTTGTTTTACCTTTGTTGTAGTCTATCTCAATTGATCTGATCATTTAACTGGTTTATTTTTAAGTTTTTCTATAGAAATTTTATCACTGAGGGAAAACTGTATTAATTCATTTTCTTTATACTGACACAAGTCTTCCATCCTCCGAAATGTCAATTTTGACATAATAATTTTCCATAAAAATGTCATCAAATAAGCCATTTGTAGTGTTTCTATATTTAAAAATTTAAGTCAAATGTTCAGACTTACTGGCAAAAATATTGAGTGTACATTCTGTTCTATCAAAAGAAAAATCTTGACCTCTGCATTTATAAAAAACGAGTAATAAATTATGATCCCCGGTTAAAGTCATTTACCTTTACCATTTGACCTGTCAATTATCTTATGGTTATTAACATGCTCCTATAGAACTGGCTGCAAGTACAAAGAGGTAGCTGCTAGAATAATTTATTTAATAATAGTTAACATTCTGTTAGGGGTCACTGACAAGACTTTCAGGTGATCAAATAAAAAGTTCTTCTTAAGTATCAATATCAAAAGTGCTAAAAGGGAGGAAAACTAGATGTAACACTAATAAATGTTTGGTACATGGCTTTGAAGATAAAAAATTGCTGTCAGTAAGAGATGTCCTTTTTAATACTGTAAAGTACAAACTAAAAGCCCCAAATTCACTATTAATATACACAGTAACTAAATGTAATTTCTACTCTCCCTGGTTATTTTTACCATATTTGCAAATACATGTTCCTTAGGTTTTAACCACCATAAAATAAAAACATTTCCACAAAGATCTCAATTTGTTTTTGCTACATGGTGGTGAGGGTGGTATGCCATGGAGTCAGATCAGACTCATAGAGACCCTGCATAGAGTTTCCCCAGGCAGTAAATCTTTATGGGAGCAGAAAGCCTCATCTTTCTCCATGGAACAGCTGGTAGTTTTGAACTGCGGACCTTGAGGTTAGCAGCACAACTCATAGCCACTAGGCTATAGTCTCAAAATTAATCACTCCACAGGAAAGAAAGGATATTAACTCTTTAATTTTTTATTATATATGGTATGTTTTTAGAATTCTATTTCAAAGCAATTTAAATTGAGGGGATACTTTAATTATTCTCTCAAACAAGGTCAGAGACATATATTTATCTACTAGTGGCCACTGGCAAAATAATTTACCTTAGCAAAACGCTAAGATAATTATATAAAATTTAATTGGCAATGCTAATAACAATGGGTTATTTGGCTTCAAGTTTTAATGAACAGATGCAGATAGTCTACATAAATTCTATCTTATTATGATCAACACTTTTGTTTTCTCTAAGTCAATAAAATACTGTTCTAAAAAGTAAAATGACCAGGACAAAGGCTGGGAGGATGTTTGTGTGGTTTATAAAATTAGGGAAAATTTGGATTTACTGACTGATTTGAGAATACCCTAGAATAGCTGTCAATAAGCCAAATCCAGCTTGCCCCTTGTTTTCGTATAGCTATGAGGTAAGAATAATCTTTACATATTTTTAATGGCTAAAAACATATCAAAAGAAGAAAAATATTTTGTGACATGTAGAAATTATGTGAAATTCAACTTTCAATATCCATAAACAAAGTTCCATAGGACTATAGTCATACTCATTCATTCATAGATTGTACCTGGCTGCTGTCAGTCTACAATGGCAGAATTGAATAGGTGCAACAGAGACCTCTGTGCCGCTCTCACCATTCTGTACTGTTGCTTGGCACACACCAATGATACTTACACCTCAACAACACTTGCAGAGCCAAATGTATCGTCACACCACAGTTATTAATATTTTTATCACCAGTACAAACCCATAATGCCAAAACAAGAAAAGAAAGTAGACTTCAAAGGTTATGCTTGTAAGACACAGTGGAGTGTTAACTATTTTGTTAATTGCATTAAACACAAAACCAACAACCCACATTATTCTCAATGGAGAGAGAAGGCATAGAACTCTAGAATAAGCACTGGACTGCTAACCACAAGATCAGTGGTTCACACCCACCAGCTGCTCTTGGAAACCCTAAAAATGGTTGCTATGAATCGATGGCACTTAACGTTATTTAAATGGTATTATTTTCCTTATTTCTTTTCAGAGTTCTCTTTGTGTAAAAGAATTGGACTGAATTTTAAATAACAATCTTGTATCCTGCCATTTTACTAAATCTTTCAATTAGTTTCATAGTTTTCTTGCTGAGTCTCTGGGATTGTTTTTTAATGTAAAGGATCATATTACCTGAAAATAGGGATAGTTTTACTTCTTCCTTCAAATTTGGATGCTTTTTATTTCCTTTGCTTGCCTTATTACCTGGACTTCCACTGGACTGCAAACCACAAGGTCCACAGTTCAAGCCTGCCAGCTGCTCTGTGGGAGAAAGATGAAGCCTTCTGCTAGAGAAGATTTAAAGCCTTGAAAACTCTATACAGGGTCACTATGAGTTGGAACCAACTCAATGGCACTTAATGTCAACAAGAACGTCCAATACATTGTTGAATAGGAGTGGTGATAGAGGGTTTCCTGGTTTTGTTCCCTTTTGCAAGGGGAGTGCTTGCATTCTCTCCATTGAGAATAATGTGGGTTGTTGGTTTTGTGTGTATGTCCTTACGTTGAGAAATTTCCCTTGCTATCTTGCTGAGAGTTTTTTTTATTAGGAATGGGTGTTGGATATTATCAAAGGCCCTTTCTACATCAATTGATAAGATTATGTGTTGTGTGTGTGTGTGGTTTTGTTTTGTTTTTTTTTTTTTTCATTTATTTATGTAGCAGATTATGTCTCTTTCGTTTCTACTGCGTAACATCCTTACATACCTGGCATGAATCTCGCTTGGCTGTGATGTATTATTTTTTTTGGATCTTGTATTGTATTCTATTGGCAAGGATTTTCTTGACAAGTTTCGCATCTACGTTCCTGAAGGTAATTTTCTTTTTTAGTCCTATCTTTGGTTTTGGTATGAGAGTTAATTTTGCTTCATAAAATCAATTCGGGAGGACATTATGCTGAATTAAGTAAGTCAATTGCAAAAGGACAGTATATGAATTATTTTAAAAAAAAAAAATCAAGGAAAGGTTTACAAACAGGAAATAACATTCCTTTATGGTTACCAGGGATGGGAAAGCAAGGGAGAGAAAATCATTACATAATTGTTATTAAGTACTGTGAAGTCAGTTCTGACTTGTAACAATTCTGTATAGGGTTTCCAAGGAATAGCTGGTGGGTTTGAACTACTGTTGCTGTTAGCAGGACAATGCTTATCCTATAGTGCCACACCAGGACTCCAATTGCTGTTGTTGTTATGTGCTGTCGAGTCAGTTCCGACCCATAGCTACCCTGTATAGGGTTTCCGAGGAGCAGCTGATGAGCCTGAACCGCCAAACTTGCAGTTCAAACAGATTTGCAGTCTGGCTCTGTAACCCACAGCGACACACCAGGACTCCAGGACTCCAATAGACACATATTAATTGGGGTGAAGGGAAGAAAGACAATATACAATAAGGGGTGATCAGCATAATATCCATAAAGAAAAGAGAGATGCACAAGAGTTACATACAACAAAGGTAAATACTATTATATACACAATCCTACACTATCAGTAACAACAAACATTAATCTACAAATGGATTCACAGGCAAGATGAACAGGTATGAATAGGCGTAAAAGACTACACTCACAACCAAATATGGTCTGGCACACTGTCTTTCTACATATATTAATTGTATGAGTTTAAAAAAAAGTTGGTCAGACTCATGGTGACTGTCTTAGTTATCTGGTGCTGCTATAACAAAAATACCCCAAGTGGATGACTTTAACAAACAAATGTATTCTTTCATAGTTTGGGAGGCTGGTGGTAGTGGTGGTGGTGGTGGTTATGTGCCATGGAGTCGGTTTAAACTCATAGTGACCCTGTACAGGGTTTCTGACGCTGGAAATCTTAATAGAAGCAGAAAGCCTCACTTTTCTCCCATGCAACAGCTGATAGTTTCAAACTTCTGACCTTGAGGTTTGCAGCCTGATTTGTAACCACTACGTTACCAGAGCATCCAAATTGAGAGCTCCAGTTCTGGAGATAAGATCTTTGTCTCTTTTGAGCATCTGTAGGCCCAGCATCCCTTTGAGATCTCCATGAGCTTTAGCAGCAATATTTCCCTAGTGTTGTTAGGTGCCATTGAGTAGGTACTGATTTATAGCAACCCTATGCGCAACAGAACGAAACACTGCCTGGTACAAGGCCAACCTCACAACTGTTGCCACGCTTGAGCCCATTGATACTGCCACTTTGCCAATCCATCTCAGTGGGGGTCTTCCTCTTTTTCTCCGACCCTCCGCCTTACCAAACATGATATCCTTCTCCACTGACTGGTCCCTCCTGACAATATGTCTGAAGGATGAGAGATGAAGTTTGGCCATCTTGGCCTCCAAGGATCACTCTGGCTGCACTTCTTCCAACACTGATCTGTTTGTTCTTTTGGCAGCCCATGGCACTTTCAATATTTTCCTCCAACACCCTAACTCAAAAGCATCAATTCTTCCCTGGATCTAGAAAATTCACAGTACAGGGATGCTAGGTCCAAAGGATATACTCCACTTCCAGTTCTTCTTTTCTGGTGGTAGCAGGTCCCTCCCCATCAGCTCACTTCTCTCTCCTTTCATATTTCAAAAGAGATTGGACCTCACCAGATGGAACACACCGGAATCAAACTGATCACATTTGTGGAAAGAGATGATGAAAACATTCATTATCAACTAAAACAAGGCCAGGGGAAGACTGTGAAACTGACCATCAACTGCTCACATGCAAGTTCAGGCTGAAGCTGAAGAAAATTAAAACATGTCCACAGGAGCCAAAATATGACCTTGAATATATCCCACTTGAACTTAGAGACCCTCACCATCTGATTTGATGCATCAGACATTAATGACTGAAAACCAGAAGAGCTGTGGGATGCCATCAAGAACATTATTCAGGAAAAGCAAATGGTTATTAGAAGACAGGAAAGAAACCAAAGACCAAAATGGCTGTCAGAAGAAACTGAAATTTGCTTTCCAGCATAGACGTGCTAAAGCAAACGGAAGACATAAGGAAGTCAAAGAGCTTAACAAAAAATTTCAAAGAGCAATTTGAGATGGCAAACTCAAGTATTATAATGAAACATGCAAAGACCTGGAGTTAGAAAACCAGAAGGGAAGAAAACACTCTGCATTTCTCAAGCTGAAAGAACTGAAGAAAAAATTCAAACCTTGACTAGCAATATCAATGGCAAAATATTGAAGAATGCAGAAAGCATCAAAATAAGATGGAAGGTAGAGAGTCACTGTACCCAAAAATAATGGTCAGTGTTCAACCATTTCAGGAGGTAATATATGATCAAGAATTGATGGTGCTGAAGGTGTCTAAGCTGCTCTAAAAGCATGGTGAGAAACAAGGCTCCAGGAACTGGCGGAATATAAATTGAAACCTTTCAACAAACTAATGCAACACTGGAGGTGCTCACTCATCTATGCCAAGAAATTTGGAAGACATCTACCTGGCCAATTGATTAGAACATCATATTTGTGCTTATTCCAAAGAAAGGTGACCCATTGGAATATAGAAATCATTGAACAAAAATATCATTAATATCATATACAAGTAATTTTTTTTTCTGAAAATAATTTTAAAATGGCCGCACCAGTCTATCAATAGAGAACTGCCAAAAATTCAAGCCAGATTCAGAAGAGGATATGAAACTAGGGATATCATTGTTGGTCTCAGATGGATCATGTCTGAGAGCAGAGAATACCAGAAAGATGTTTACCTGTGCTTTACTGACTTCACAAATGGGACTAGCAAAGCAGCAGCAGCAGCAGCAGCAATGTTCTCAAGCTTAACAACAATTGTGAGGATGGTGCAACAATGGGCAGTGTTTCCTTCTGGTCAGAACCAACTCAACAACCAAGTATCAACAAGCAAACCTCATGTGATTACTTCTTACAAATGTGACTAGTGCAACTGAGGAACTGAAGTTTTCATTAAATTTCAGTTCATTAAAATAAAATAGCCACACATGGCTAGTGGCTACTGTGTTGGCATAGTTCTACAGGATCTCTCTAGTGCAAAGCGATGTTAGACTACAACATCTTGCCCCAAGTGGCAAAGTGAATTTTGTTACACTGCAAACTCAATATAGAATTTTTAAATATATTTTGTCTACTTTCCTGGTAGTATGGCTAAATCAATTCACTACTTAAAACATTTTGTTTTGTTTTGTTTTCCCTCCTATATCTGATTTCTAATTATTTAAGATGCCAGGGGACAGAAGAAAATGTGTAAAAATAAAGTTTCCCTCTAGCAAAACTTTAACATATCTGATTAACAGAAAATTATTTCTTTTTGTAGTTTATCCTTTTGTTCTTGATTATGCTCATATGTTTATATTGGCATTTCCCATTAGAGAAATAGAAGAAAAGTGAAAAATATTAAACCTTTTCAAACTGAACAGTTATTGTAAATTAATTCATGATTGGGTGTATTCTACTAAAAACCCTGTTAGTTTTTTTTGGTGGGTTTTAGGTGATAAGTGGATGCAGTGCACTAAGAAGCAGTCTACTTTGGGTTGTCCTTTATATTTTACAAGCTATATGGCAATAATCATTTGATGCCAATAGTATGACAGGAAGAAAAAATAAGTCATTCCCTTTTTTTACTTTCTCTGCCATAAATTCACTTAAGAGTTTCTCTGTTCACCTCTTGTATTATTAAAGACATCCTCTTAAGACAGCACTTTATGTAAAAATACAGACCTTATAACATATGCATCAATTTAAAGAAACAAGTCACTTTCTCCAATTGCTTCTGATAATTTTATTGATATCAAATAAAATCCCAGTCCAGTAGTTAAGGCTAAATAAAACATACAATACCCTTTACATGGAGGTGTGAAAATTCATTTTATTTTGCATAAATATCATGATCCTTTATTGCTCAAAATGTACCTTTAAAAATAAGTTAAAGTGTTTCCATATTTTCTTTTACTAAGCATGTAATTATTGACTAAAGCAAAATATCACTGATTAACATACAGTTAAAAACATTATCAGTCATTCATATATTCTTGAAGAAAAGTGCTTGCCATATTTTATGCAAACATTTGCTTACATTTTTACTTGAACTAATGGACAATTGGATATTTTTCTTTAAAATTTACAAATGTCTTGATTCCCACTCACTATAAAAATCAAACAAAGGAAAACCCCAAATCAATCCCAAAATAAAATCCTACAAAAGCACATCAATTTTATTACAGAACACATTGTCACTGAGTAAAACTCTTTTTTATGAACACTTTTGGAAAGCTAGCATTCAGTTCCAGCACAGCTCTGTTATCAATCTGTGAACAGAAGGACACATCCAGTAAGGAAAGATCTTTACAGGATTCCAGGAGTTTTCTTAAAGATGCTGGACTTACCATTCTTGTTCCTGTTTTAAAAAACAAATCCAAACAAAACACCTTCAGTATAACAAACAAAACACTTTCATATAATATCCTAATCATGAATCATATAATATCCGAATCATATAATATCCTAATCGTTGTTTACTATTTGAAATTCACTTTAAAAAATTACCTTTTGGAAATTACAAGGATTTTTAAGTAAAAGACTTCAATATTGAAATGATTTTGTAGAAAAAAATAACTAGATTTCCCCAGCAGTTTGGTATCTAGAACCTGCGTCTTGTTAATACTTTATCTAGTATCTTGAGTCTTACATTCTACCCCTTCAAATCAGCTTCTCCAGAATTTCCTATTTCTATTACTCCAGTTCAAAACGGTTTTCACATTTCATTTCCTGTCAAATCAGACAGTAATGCTTAAAACAATTCAACCTCTAATTCCACGCAAGGCAATTACTGAGCAACTGCCTTGTTGAAGCTTTTATTTTAGGCAGTGTTGATGCAAAGATGAGTAAGACTGGTACCTACCTTAAGTAAGTCAATGACCAGAGTTGAAAGTAAGTAGAAATTAATACAATTTAGTGAATTTTACAGAACAGCAGTGGTGGGTATAAAATAGTACTACTGGAAGACAGATGATGGAAGATGATGTGTTTCTAGGCCAAAGCCTGCTGCAGTTGAGTCATTTCCAACTCACACTCACTCTGCAGGACACAATAGAAGTGCTTCATTGGGTCTACAAGGTGGTAATATGATTTTGTTGTTGTTGAGAATATATACAACAAAATATACACCGATTCAACAATTTCTACATGTACCATTTAGAAACAGTGATTATATTCTTTGAGTTGTGTAATCACTCTCACACTCCTTCTTAGGGTTGTTCCTTCTGAAGTAGCAAAAATGCATTCCCCTTCAGGGCCCTATTTAATATTTCAAGTTGCTGTTGTTAATTTGTTCCCTTATAGATAGTTCTTAAAGGTTGTAAGCGTTATGGAAGCAGACTGCCAAATGTTTCTCCCTCAGAATGGCTGCTGAGTTCGTATAGACAACTTTTCAGTCCTAGCGTGGCACTGTGGGTAAGTATTGAACTGCTAACCACAAGGTTGGTGGTTCAAACCCACCAGTTGCTCCCTGGAAATCCTGTACAGGGTTGCTATAAGCATAAAGTACTTAAAAACAACAACAATAATCACTGTACTACCAGGGCTCCTTGAGTTCTATTTGTGTGCTGTCGAGTTGGTTCTGACTCATAACAGCCCTGTGTAGTGTTTCTGAAGCTGTAACTCTTTATGTGAGCACAGACTCATCTTTCTCCTGTGCAGCAGTTGGTAAATTTGAACTGCTGACCTTGTGGTTAGCAACCCAATGTGTAACCCACTATACCACCAGCGCCTCTTATGAGTTCTACTTGTTGTTGTTAAGTGCTGTCGAGTTGGTTCTGACTTACAGCGACCTGTATCGGGTTTCCAAGGAGTAGCTGGTGAGGATGAACCACCAAAGCTTGTTAGCAATCCAATGCTTATCCTACAACACTACACCAGTGTTCCTTGTTGTTGTTAAGTGCCATTAGTCAGTTCCGACTCTTCGTGACCATGGGGTTTCTAAGGAGCAGTTGGTAGGTTTGAACTGCTGACCTTGCAATTCAAACTAACTTCGTGGTCCAATGTTTATCCTACAGCGCCACATCAGGACTCCTTGGTGGTGGTGGTTAGGTGCTGTAGAGTCGGTTCTGACTCACAGCAATCCTGTACAGGGTTTCCAGGTGGTAAATCTTTACGGGAGCAGAAAGCCTCATCTTTCTTCCACGGAATGGCTGGTAGTTTCAAACTCCTGACCTTAAGGTTCACAGCCTGATTTGTAACCACTTAGACCATGTTAAATTTAAAGTGATCATGTATATGAAACTGTTGAAAACTATACTAATCTATATAAATATATAAAACACTTGATATTTGGTAAATGAAAAACGAAACTAAAAAAATAACCCCAAAACCAAACCTCCTCTCATCTAATAGATTCCATGGTGGTTGTGTCATTAGGTGCCATCAAGTCAGTCCCACTATAGGGAACCTATGTACAACAGAATGAAACACACCCAGCTCTGTGCCACCCTCCCAATGTTATGTTTGAGCCCACTGTTTCCACCACCATGTCAATCTATCTGAATAGGCAGACACTAAGTAAATATCAAATACCACTTGATTCGAACATGTCATTTATTGTAAAGCATACTGTGCTTTACCCACAATTGCATTATATATGTATACCAACTGGGAGGGGCATTAAATGTTCTGAAATGTTCATCTATATCTTTTCCCCTGAGATTTCCTTTTCTACTCCCTTCTCCACCATGGGCTTCAGACGCTGTATCAGTACTGCTATTATTATGGCTGTGATTGGACCCAAGACAAACCAATCAAGACTCCCTTGGTTATTTACGATTAGGGTTTAGAATGAGTTTTGCCACCTAGGGTTGTGATCATCAGCTTTTTATTAGCCAGCTTTGCCCATTAGATTCTTAGTTGCCCAATAAATTAGGAGTTCCCCAAAGAGAATGCCAGAGAAAGAAGTCAAGAGAGTGAAAGTTAACCAAGTTAGGGTCCCCTTCCTATGCTTCTAGAGCACTGTATGTTTTTGTTATGTCATGTTTGCACGGTCAGTGTGCTCCTTTGGGGCAGGGTATATATATATATCTTGTTCACTATTGTATTTACAGTGCTTAAAACAACCCTCGACACACTATATGCTCAATAAATGTGTAATGAATGAAAGAATAAAGTGATGGCTGGTTAAATTCTCAATACTGGCTTCCTGGTTTAGACCCACATTACATGATTATTGCAGCTAATCTTACTCTGATTTTGATCTCCTCCGTCACCAACTCACCTATTACTGTTTTTTCAGATTAATATTCCTATAACATGACTCTGAATATATCACTCATTTTCCTAATTAAAATCTTATATAGCTCTTCCTTGTTTAATTTTGTCTGGATTCCTCACTCGGGTGTTCAGAACTCTCCATGAAAGTCTCCATTATATTACCTTTCTAAGTCCAAGTACATTGCTTATTCTCTGAAAATGTTCTGTATTTTCAGTTGAATATATCTGTAGTTCTAAATTTTTCAAAAATACTCTGTATTTTCTATACTTTTGCTTCATGCTGGTCTATGTAAAATACCCTCTTTCTCTTCTTTCCTATTTACTTTTCAAGAATCTCTTTCAAATATGTGTTAACTTTTTTAATAAAGCTTTTCCTTACTTCTCTAATCATAAATGTTCTTCCCTTCCTTTGATCCTCATCAAAATGGACTTGCCTATGGTTTGCATAACAGCACTGTGTATATCTGTTGCAATCTTCTCAAATTATAAATTCTGAATTCATAGACTGTGTCTTACTTAGCTTGTACTTAGGATCAGTAAGTATTTTCAGTATGAAGAAGGTCTATCATTCATCACTCATATGTTCTAATCACAAAATGACAAAATAGTGACTGTCATCTTAACAAAGCATACTTAAAGGGGAGAGGGGGAGGAACGACTGTAACACTAGAGAATGAAAGGAAACCAAAAATCAACAACAAAAATATTAAATAAAATACTGCATTGTTGTTAGGAGCACAGACTGGTTCAAATCTCGATTCTACCATTATTATCTGTCGGAGCCTTAGCAAGTCACTTAATCTATTTGAACCTTAGTTTTCCTATGTGTGGCTAAAATGGCAACCACTTAACAAAGTTCTTGTAAGAATGAAACCAGATAATGTAATGAGAATAGTATATAACAGTACATTCGTTGTTAGTATTATTACTACTGTTATTAGTTACTGTGCTCTTTAAAGCTGAAATAAGAAGTGGAAATATAGGTGCATAATACCTGCCTTCCATATAGACATGGTTACAGTACAGCAGATAATGACACTGCCTTCTTCTTATGCTCATGATTAAAGTCAGTATGTTCATAAAAGTTACAAATTATTTTTTAAAAAGGCATCTTAAAAAAGACAAAGGTGCCCATTTGTACCATGTATATCTAATATTGTATATGAAGCCCTCGCCATTAACACTAAAACAAGAAAAAGAAATTAAAAGTATCCAGATTGGAAAAGAAAGAAAAGATTTCTCTTCATGGATGGCATGATTCTAGAAAATAGAAAATCCCAGAGTCCACAGAAAAACTTCTATAGCTAATACAGGAATAGGGAGATTTACCAAAGTTGCAGGGTACAAGGTCAGTTAAAAAAAAGAAAGAAAAATTATTTGTACTTCTATATACAAACAATCAGAAATCTGAAATGGAAATTAGGGGGAAAATTCCATTTATAATAGCATTTAAGAGAATACAATATCTAGGAATAAATCTAAACAGAGATGTAAAAAACTAAAAACGTATACAATGACAATTATAAAATACTGCTTAAAGAGATTAAACACAGGTAAATAGAACGATGTGTTCATGGACTGGAAGGCTTAATGTTGCTAAAGGCAGTATTTCCCAAAGCAACCTATAGATTGAATGCAATCCTGATAAAAAATCCAACAGCCTTCTTTGCAGAAATGGGAAATGTCATCCCTTATCTTTAGATGGAATGGCAAGAAGTCACAAATATGTAAAAGCAAAGTTGAGAGAGAACATCTAAGTAGGATGACTTACACTTCCTGATTTTAATCATACTCTGCAGCTACAATAATCAAAACAGCCTGGTGCTGCTAGAACAACACATACATACAACAATGATAGAATTAAGAAGCCAGAAAAACCCACACATGAATAGTTTACTGATTTTTGACAAGGGTGCTAAATACATTCAATGGAGGAAAGAATAGTTGCTTTAATAAATGGAATACAGAAAATTGGATTTCTACATTTAAAAAAAAAGTTCGTGCTGCGGTCCCATGGATCTGTGTCTTGCTTCAACAGTGTTTGGAGGGAACAGACCCAGGGACTCTCCCACCTCCAGCCTCGGGCCACCTCTAACAACTTCTTTCAGCACAATCTCATCTCCAGGACCATCTTCTTGAGCATTCCTATTACCGGGACAAGCTAAACACCATTTTTTTGTTTATGTGTGGTTAGCTCCAAATCTTCGTCCAACCATGAGCTCTCAGATCCGTCAGAATTATTCTGCTGAAGCGGAGGCCGGCATTCAACCGTCTGGTTAATCTGCATCTGCAGGCCTCTTACACCTACCTCTCTTTGGGCTTCTGTTTCCATTGCGATGATGTGGCTTTGGAAGGTGTGGGGCACTTCTTCCAAGAGTTGGCGAAGGAGAAGTGCAAGGGTGCTCAGCGTCTCTTGAAACTGCAAAACCAGAATGGTGGTCGTGCACTCTTCCAGGACGTGCAGAAGCCCTTCCAAGATGAGTGGGGAAGAACCTTGGATGCCATGGAAGCTGCCCTGGCCCTGAGCCAGTCTATTATGGATCAGCATGCCTGGGTGCTACCCACACAGATCCCCACCTCTGTGACTTTCTGGAGAATCATTTCCTAGACAAGGAAGTGAAAACTATCAAGAAGATGGGCGACCACTTGACCAACCTCCGTAGGACGGCCGGTCCCCAGGCAGGGCTGGGCGAATATGTCTTCGAGAAGCTCACTCTCAAGCAAGACTAAGAAGAGCCTGTGGAACCCCGCAACCTGTGAAGGGCCTTCAGCATTCCCCTGCTCTCCGAAGACCTTCTGCCTGAACCTTGCTCTCCAGACACAGAGGCAGCGTAGTCAACACCCTGGAGCCTCTCTTCTCCCAAGCCGTTGACTAAATGAAAACAATAAAGCTTCCTTTTACAGCAAAAAAAAAAAAAAAAATAAGAAGAAGAAGTAACAGGATCCATGCCTCCTGTCATACACAAAAAAACAAATTCAAAATGGATTGAGGACCTAAATGTGAAAACTAAAACCATAAAATTCTTAAAAGAAAGTGCAGGGGTAATGTTGTTGGGTATAGCTTTTAATAAGGCGTCCTGGTGTGGCGCTGTGCTGCAAGGTGGGTGGTTTAAACTCATCATTCGCTCCTTGGAAACCCTATACAGGGTCTCTATGGGTCGGAACCAACTCGATGGCACTTAAAAACAACAACAACAACAAAAGTATAAACAGCAAAAGGCAAAATAGATAAATGGACCCTCATAAAAATTTAAAACTTTTGTTCATCAAAAACTTAATCAAAAAAGTGAAAAGACAAGGTTCTGACTTGGCGAATATCTTGTGAAACAATATATTCTCTAAGAATCCAATTACCAAAATATCTACAAAATTTAGACAACTTAACAACACAAAGACAAATAAGCCAATCTTAAATGGGCAAAAGACTTCAAAAGATATTTCACCAAATAGGACATTCAAATGGCCACTAACCACATGAAAAGATGCTGAATGTCACCAGCCACCACAGATGCAAATCAAAACCGAATGAGACACCACTTCACTCCTACGTGGATGACTGAGATAACAAAACAAAACAAAGACAAAACCCAGAAAATAAAAATGTTGTATTGGATAGGCAGAAACTGGAACCCTTATCCTTGTAAATTCTCCTCACCAAGTCATAAAAGTAGTTTTTTTTAGAGATTTCTGATAGATTCAACTATGAAATTTTGTTATTGTCTTCAAGGCTGTGAACAAGCTGAGGCATTTTCACTTGATGAATATTGCACGCAGCACTGAAAGCTGGTGCTGGTAAGTGTTTCAAGTCCTATTTTACTTAATTAAGTACCTATGTAATTTTTGTTGTTGTTAAGCACCTTCAAGTCTTTTCTGACTCATAGTGACCTCTGTATAGGTAATTACTCTCAATTGTTCTAGCTTATATTTCCTACTGAACTGAACATTCTTACAAAGACAACATTTTTACTGTATCCAAGAAGTTTCTTTTTCCCTTGCAGAAAGGTTTTGTGTCACGGAAACAAGCTTTATACCTACTTTATGTATTGCATCCTTACCTAATATGTCCAGTTGCTGTAATCTGGTACAATTGCCTGCCAGTTCTTCAATGTCTGTGTCACACACAGACCTGTTGGCTGTAAGAAAGAGTTTCTGCAAGTTTGGAAGCTGGTGTGCAAGTCTGGCGAAGCACCCAGTGCTGCTCTGCAGAGTTGGGCACCAGCCAAGGTCAAGTTCTTCCAGAAGGTGACACCCAGAAACAAGTTCTGCAATCCCATTCTCAGTAATGTTCTTACATCGCCACAGATCCAGGGTCCGAAGATTTTTACACTTGGCTCCGATCATGCTAGCTATCACATCATAGTCTTCAATCTGGAAATTAAACAATTCCAATTTCTTACATTTTGTGCTTGGAAAAGCAAACTGTACTAAAATAGAACATTCTTAATCACATCCTATTGTTTGCTTCCATGTAAATATATCCACATTCTCATTAATACAGGCCTGTCCACGCATGCCCACAAATCTGCCACTGTTTCATGAAGCAGCAGTAATCATTTACTTAAAAACTCATTTAAAGAACTCCAGACAGAGGACATTAATGAATTAAATCCCAAAGCAGTCTTATACCCTCAGTATCTCTTAAAGAATGTGAGGATTATATATTCCGTTTTTATGTCTACTGCTGCTCACTGACAGGGTCTAGTTTCTTCTGCTTTATTACGTGCTTAAAATCTTCCTGACAGAGGTGTGCATTTTGGTAGGCTCTGGTGCTGTGGGTTAATGTGCTGGACTGCAAAGTTGGTGTGAACTGCAAGGTCAGTGGTTCAAGTTCACCAGCTGCTCCTCAGAAACCCTATGCAGTGTTGCTATGGGTTGGAACCGACTCGACAGCACTTAACAACAACAAAATATTACGTGGAAATACTGGAAGTATATGAATACCAGTTTTAGGTTAAGTGAAGCATTTAGAGACTGAATATGCACCACTAAGATTATAATATGTTAATTACTGCTGTCAGTTATTGGTAGATCTCAATAACTTCTCTAAGGCTCACCACTCATTTGTCTATTTTCCGTGTGTGGTTGCTTGTGTCTTGCTATTATGCTGGAAGCTATGCTCCCAGGAATAGCTTTCAAATACCAGCAGTCACCCTTGGTGGATAGGTTTCAGTGGAGGTTCTAGACTAAGAGTACTATGAATGAGGATCTGGTACAAATGAGGCTCTGGTAATGTACTTCTGAAAAAAATGGTCAATGAAAAATGTATGCA
>NW_006408602.1:6359695-6360436 GCF_000296735.1 Chrysochloris asiatica | reverse complement strand
TAACAACAATAACAATTCATTGCAAATACCTATTTCAACAATAAAATGGTGAGTATACTAATGGAACTCACTAGATGGAATACACAGGAGTCATACTGACTATATATATGGCAAAATATAATGGAGAAGTTGAATGGCATTCATTAAAACAAGACCAGGGTCAACTGTGGAACAGACTATTAATTGTTCATTGATCAAGTTAAAGCTGAAGTAAAGAAAACAATTTAATGAGAACCAAAGTTAGACCCTGAATATATCCCACTTGGATTCAGAGACCATTTCAAGAATAAATTTGGCTCATTGAACACTATTTACCTAAGAAGAGATGAGTGTGGAACAGCATTATGGACGTCATAAGTGAAAAAAGCAAAAAGTCATTAAAAGGACAAAAAAAGAAAGAAAGAAAAAAAAAAAGACCAAAATGGAAGTCATAAGAGTCTGAAATTTGCTTTTGAACATAGAATAGCTAAAGAAAAAGGAAAAAATAATGAAGGAAAAGAGCTGAACATAAGATTTCAAATACGAAGTATAATAATGAAATGCACAAAAATTTGGAGTTAGAAAACCAAACGGGAAGAACAAAGGGGAAGCTGAACGAACTGAAGAAAAAAGTCAAGCCTTGAGTTGTGATACTGAAGGATCTGATGAGAAAATATTACATGACTCAGGAAGCATCTAAAGAAAATGGTAGGAATACACAGAGTCACTGTGTTCAACCATTTCAGGAAGTAGCATATGATC
>NW_006408602.1:6358255-6359595 GCF_000296735.1 Chrysochloris asiatica | reverse complement strand
TGGGAATTGACAGAATACCAGTGGAGAAGTTGCAGCAAATGGATGCAACACTGAGCAAATGAATGCTCACTAATCTATGCCAAGAAATTTGGAAGACTGCTAATTGATCAATTAACTGTAAGATACCCATATTTGTGCCCATTCCCAAGAAAGGTGATGTAACAGATTGCAGAAATTATCAGATAATATCACTAATATCACGTACAAGAAAAACATCATAGACAATGTAAAAATGGATTCAATGGCATATCAACAGGGAGCTTCCAGAAATTTCAGCTGGAATCAGACGAGGACATGACATGAGAGATATCACTGTTGATTTCAGATGGATCTTGGCTGAAAACAGAGAATACCAGAAAGGTGCTTATTTGTAGTTTGTTGACTACGCAAAAATATTTGACTGTGTGGAGAAAACAAATTTGGGGTAACATGGCAAAGAATGGGAACTCAAGAACACTTAATTGTGCTCCTGCGGAACCTGTACAATTAAGGTTTAGACAAAAACCAAACATAGACCATGAAGCAGTCTTTCAAACAGCACAAGGGGATACTGTATAGTTTGAAATCAGGAAAGGTGTGTGTCAGAACTGCATCTTTTCACTATATTTATTCAATCTGCATATTGAGCAAATCAGCTGATAAGCTAAAGTAAAAGTATGGTGTGTATCAATTTGACTGGGCCAGGATCTTCAGTAGTTTGGCAGTTAAGATGTAGTATAACCTTCCATGATTCAATCTACTATAGTGTAATCAACTCCATGATAAGATCTGCTATGCGCAGTGAATCAACTGAAGAGTTGTTTTCTCACAAGTATGGCCTGCTTCCAGTATTTTACACACTCAGGTAAGCTTGCTCTTTTTGCTGGGCCTGGATCCTGCATTTGACTTGTCATCCAACCTCCCATTCTTTGGACTGCTCCATTGTGTGTTGACTCTGGAGACACCAGCAGCCTGCCATCTTAATTGCCCGACCTGCCTGCCCCATTAGCCCTGTCAGGATTATGTTCATCAGTACTGAATCTATGTGAATCAGAAGCCTCCGGCCTGACACCTGACCCACAAACTTGAGATACTCTCCCTTACACTGTGTGAGCCTTTTCCTTTACATAAATCTCTCTCTATATATACACATATAAGCGTCACTGGTTTTGCTTCTCTTGAGAACCCTGCCTAAGACAACAATGGGCTTCAAAAAGTTCATGGAAAATTCTATTATCTTTTATTCCCTTTTTCCAAGAACTTTCAAGCCCCCTTTGTTATTTTAGGCTGGGTTTTCATACATGAAGAAGAATGTGGCATCAGGATTGGAGGAAGGCTCATAACAACTTGCAATATGGAGA
>NW_006408602.1:6356636-6357923 GCF_000296735.1 Chrysochloris asiatica | reverse complement strand
AAGACTTTCTCTCACGTACTTAGAATATGTTATCAAGAGGGACCAGTCCCTGGTAAAGTACAGGACCAGAGAAAAAGACCACCCTCCTTAAGGAGACTGACCAACAGAGTGGCTTCAACAGTGGGTTCAAACATAGATCTGAGGCAGGTGCAGGGCCAGGCAGCGTTTCATTTTGTGGAACATAGAGCTGCTATGACTCTATGGTACTTAGTAACAACAACAATCAAGAATGAAACGTATCAGTTCATAGGCCTTATATGCTTTAGTTCCGTTTCTTTAAATAGATTTTTCTAAGAAGATCTTGTTATGAGCAGGTGCCAAAAATATCACCAGAAGTCAAGGGAAAACAAAATACAAATCTTCCCATTATCTTCTTAATTTGTTTACTCATGTATTCAACAAATATTTATTTGTATACCTCCTATGCACCACACCAGTCCATATGATGGAAAAGGTAGTGAAGTAAAAATACAGTCCCCATTCACACATTCTGGAGAAAGACATGCAGACAAATTAACCAAAAGTAGTCCAGTTAATGTGAATGGTGTGGAAATAAGCAGAGTGATGTGAGAGCAGTGTCAGGAGTTGAGCGAAGGGTAATTCCTTTGAAGTGAGGACGGGGAAAGCTCCTCTCATGAACTTTGGACATGCTATCAGGAGAGACCAGTCCCTGGAGAAGGACATCAGACTTGACAGAGAGACAAAAAGAAGACCCTTGAGGAGATGGGCTGACATAATACTGGAGGTGAGTGGTCCTCCAGGAGACAGCGCTCTATTGTAAACACTGGGATCTCAAGAAAAGGTTATATGAAGAGATGACACTAACCTGAGAGCTGAATAAAAACCACTAGCCATGAGAAAAAGACAGTGCAAAGGCACTGAAGCTTGGTATCTTCAAGAGGCAGAAAAACATCAGTATGACCCACCAGTGTTGCTGACTCATAGTGACCCTATAGATGGGTTTCCAAGGAACAGCTGATTGGTTTGAATTGCTGACTTTTCAGTTAGCAGCCCAGTGTTTAGCCTATGGCACCACTCTAGGATGGGCAGTGAGGGACAGAGACAGGCTACAAGAGAGGCATAGCAAAATACAGGTGTTAGGCCATTAATGCATGGAAGAAATCTGGATTTTTATTTAAGTGTTACAGGAAGTCAGTGAAGGGATTTAGGCAGAGGAGTGGGTATAATATGATTTACATTAAAAAACAAACCAAAACTTGAGTGGAAGAGGGGGAAAGGCAGCAATAAAGAAATAGGCTGAGTTCAATCATGTTCCATAGAATCCTA
>NW_006408602.1:6353859-6355516 GCF_000296735.1 Chrysochloris asiatica | reverse complement strand
AAAAAGAGCTAAAATTAATGGAGAGAAATACTGTTAACTGATGGTACATGGTGGGGATTATAGTCATTGCAATGAAACAAAGTATATGATTTACTGAATGTAAAACTGATGATCTGCCCTGTAACTTTCACTCAGTTCACAATAAAAACTTAAAAACAACAACATCAACAAAACCACTCTAGTAGCAAACTGGAGGCTAGATGGACTATGGTGCTAAGAATGGAGGAAGAAGCCTAGGGAAGAGATCTGCAAGAGTTCAGAGAGATGACGAAGGTTTGGATCCAAGTGGTAGTATTGGAATTGGAGTGATCTACTAATTTGGGGATATAAATTAGTGTCATAACCAAAGATGGAAAGAATGGAATCAATGATTGCTATGTTTTCAGTCTTGAGCAACTGTGTGTATGGTGGTATACAGAAGACTAAGAGAAATAGGCTTTTTAAGTGAGCATACCCAACAACATAAAATTGCAGCTTTGATCCCCACTAGAAAGGATAAGCAGACGAGTCTGGAATAGCTAGAGCAACAGAAGATATATCTTCAAAGAAAGCTCATCAGGAAAAACCCAAAACAAAAATGTCAGCATGACTGCCTACTATAAGAATAAGCAAGCTGTTTGCTGGGAAGCCATCAAGGCAAGCAATCAAGTTCCTTTAGGACAAACCTCCCTCTAAAACCGACACTCAGAGGGAACACATGAGCAGACATGTATGCCTGCTGGCAACCACGTTGATCTACTGGTGAGTGGAAGAGGAGGAAAGGCAGCAATGAAGAAATGGGCTGAGTTCAACCATGTTCCATAGACTCCCATTGACATGGAGACGATAGAGAGAAGAAGAAGGGCTGGTTGGTCTGAAGTGTGGTGAGACCTGGGGACTCCTGAGCCCATGGACAAGGATATAGCCATGGAGGGCTAGATCTGAGAGTAAAGCATCCAGGTGATATGAAGTGAGAGGAGATGCATAAGAATGCCCAAACTTGCAGATAGTACCCATTTGACACCGCATCGATGGCTTGATAATCAGAACTCAACTAGAAAAAGATTAAAAAAGCAAACAATTTTTGTTAAAGGAAACAAGTGTAAATTGCTATAATTTCATGAACCTGACCTATAATTATGGATGTAGTAGCTCAAAATACCAGCAGAGAGGGAAGGAGTCTTCACATCACGTATCAATGATGTCCTCTCTGTATACAGGGTAGATAGGGACAGGTAACTTAGACACTGGCTACCTAAAATGAAGGGGCGATAAAGGCATGAAGTGACTGGCTTACAAGTTTTCAAGAGGGACTTTAGCTTAAGACTGTGTGGGGGAAGGCAGAGTCCCTACTGAATAGTTTACATCTTGTCTAGATAGTTCTGGTGAAAACGGAAGGGGTAAGAATCTTATGATTCAATAGAGAGTAACTGCTATCATGACTAATTGTGACTGTCATAACTGTAAAGGTAGAAGTTTTGTAACAAAAACGGGGAGTAGTTAAACTTACAGTCCAGAAACAGAGAACGCTAGGACCATCAAGGGAGAAGAGCACAAGCAGAATGTGAGAGCTATCCAGAGAAGCAGTGACACCAGAGATGGAGGCAGAGATGAGGACACGGACAGGAGCAGCTGAGGGCTCTTTACTCATGGAAAGACAGGGACTGAGAGCTGGCGG
>NW_006408602.1:6348758-6353019 GCF_000296735.1 Chrysochloris asiatica | reverse complement strand
GACTCAATGGTACCTGACAACAACAACAATCTCAGAGATACACGGACTAATTCACTATCAGCATAAAATACAAAGAAATGCTTATGGGAGTTTTTGTTGTGAAATGTTCACAGCATTATTAAGCTCACCAGACACAAAGAAATTCAGGGATGGGTGAATAAAAATCAAGCCAGATATTTTTACTGGACTGAAGGCAATATATCCCTCCCTAATAATTATAATCTCCTTTTGAATTACATAGAGTAATTACACAGAACCCTTTTTTCCCCTGAAAGATTATTTTTTCACATTTATTTTCTCATTATCACTAGTTATCAAAAAAATGATATATGTCACAGAGAAATTGTCACCAAGAAATTAGGTGACTTGACCAGGATCACACAATTAATTAGTAGGAAATCTAGTAAGATGTACACTGGGTTTTACAATTTTGTGATTTAGTTAACTTTAAATTGCTTTGAAGAGCATTATCAAATGCAGTATGTTGCAAGTTATATTTATAATTTAAAATTTTCTTAGTCATATTAACAAGTAAAAAGAAACAGATAAAATAAGTTTAATAATGTACTCCAACACACCCATAACATTATCATTTAAAATATAATCAATATAAAAATACTGACACATTTTACAGTTTTTAGGTACTAAGCCCAGACAAGCTCAGGGTTAGTTCTGTTTTGTCTCCAGCCATACTGCCCTGAAAGCACCAGATCTCATGTGATCTCAGAAGCTAATAAGCAGGGTCAGGCCTGGTTAGTACTAGGATGGGAATACTGGGTGCCGTAGGCTTTTAGGAGTACTGGTGTGGTGCTGCGAGTTAATGTGCTGGACTGGTCAGTATGAACTGCAAGGTCCAGTGCTTACCCTATAGTGCCACACCATATTGTATAATACAACTTTAAATGCTGATTATCATATTAGGATACTGTGTATGTTCTTTACTTTTCTTTATCTTACCCTACCAATGGGATACGTCACTGTATTTTCCCCTTCTTCCTGGGACTATTTGGGTAGACAAGAAATACAAAGCTGTCTATGAACCCACCCAGCAACTCTGCAGGGGGAAGACCTGGTGATCTGCTGCCATAAAGATGGCAGCCACAGAACCCCATGTGATAGCCATGCTCCATCAAATGGGGGGCTATGAGTAACACACTGGCCTCACAGCCTTTATGATGATTCTTATGAAAATTCATGGTAGATACTCAAAATAAAACTGACTTTCCCAGCTGCTCATGTTACAAGCTATTTCATATTATTAAGTTCTGGATAACAGGATGTGAATCTCAAAAAGTACACAACTTCTAGAAAGTGTCCTTAAATGTCCTTTCCCTTTCTACTGGACATGGGAATATGATTTCTAGAATTCTATTTTGAACCATGAGGGCAAATGAATGACCTTAGGAATGGTGGTAGGAGTCCCTGGGTAGTATAAACAGTTAAGCGCTCAACTACTAGTAGAAAGTTGAGCAGTTTGAATGCTCCCAGGTCTTGGAAGACACGCCTGATGATACGCTTTTGAAAGGTAACAGCCTTGAAAATTCTATACAGCAGTTCTAGTCTGCAAGCATAAGGTCAGCATGGGTCAGAATCAGCTTGACAACAACTAACAGTAACAACAAGGCTGGTGGACCAAGCTAGACGTCTGGGTCTCAAAAGAGTCTCAGAAGTAGATCTACTACATCAACCTGGACCCCTCACCTCCAATGCGTCATCTGTATGAAAGAGAAATCACTTTTACATTTAGGCCATATCATGTGGATTTTTTTGATCAATGGCACTTGAACCTAACTCGAGCCAAAATACTTGTCTACAAACTTGCTAAAAGATTTGGTGGAAGGAAAGGCTGGAACTACTGGCTAAAACAATTTCAAATCACTTTGGGTTTTATTATCTCTGTTCTTTCATTGCCTTCTATAACCATGGATAATAGAACTTTTAACCAAAAAATTGTCAACTATTCAAAAAAATTATCTTTCCAACCCAAGGGAAAATAAGCATTTCCAAAGAATACAACCAAAAAATATTTATGGCTCTGACTAGAATACCTAGGTTTGTTATTGATGAGACAGTTATCTTCAGAAATTGCCATTGCAAATCTGTCACACTGGCACTCACATTGCAAAGATTAATTTTAGGGGAAAAAAGTGACACAAATAATTCAGTCTCAAAATTATAGGCCATTAGGAAAATGAAGACAGAGCAGGGATGTGATAGGCCATAATCACTGCGCAATATCAACAGAGCAATCTATGTGAACAAGAGCTTCCTAAGAATCACAGATCTGAAAATTGTTATTATTTTTATTAAAAAATAAAACAAAATATGAAATGAGTCATCTTCCTTTTACTCAATTAACAAAAAGAGCTGCCTGTCTCAATGTCCTGCTGTGAACAGTATTCCTATAACAACTATGCAGTGCTATCCGAATCATGACTTCAGTAGTGTTAACAGCAACATGAGCAGTATTTTTGAAATTCATTGTCCATTCCTTAAAATTTCCTGGGAAACAAATTTCATTGGTAACAATCTTACTAGTAACTACATGTTGTTGTTGTTGTTAAGTGCCGTCGAGTTGGTTCCGACCCATAGCGACCCTGTAACTACATACTTCAATTTAAAAACAGCATATTTATCTTAAGCAGCATTTAACAGATAAATTAAGGAAAAATGTATTCAGTAGTCAGATAAGGTTGAAAAATACTAGTTAAGCAAAGTTAAGCCATTTTCTTTACTTCAAGCTATACCGTTTTAAAACTCTAAGAGTAGGAGACAGTACAACCCTACTTCCATTTACCCCTCCACACAAGCATCAATTTAAAACTGAACATGCCAAAAAAACTACTGTCTCATGAGTCAACTTTGAAACCTGCTGATGTAAAGTCACAATACATATACTTCCAACTATAAACATCTATATAATTACAATGATAAAGTGTCCATGGTCAAAGGCCTGTTTTTCTAGGGTATGCTGCTCCAGATTAAGGGGGATAAATAACAGGTAGATTACAGTACAATTAGTCCAAGTCTCCACAGAGTCCTTACCAGTCTAAGGAGGGCAGGCTAGCAATAAGCAAAGATCTAGTGGCAGTAACTGGCTGGTTTACTGTCACAAGATCTGCAACTGACACACAACGAATCCACACAGAGGACACACTGAAGGGACACAGACCTCTGAAATGGTTTGCCAAGGCAAGAATCTGACCTAATGGCTCCTAGGACTGTTTCTAGAGCCCAGGATGAGCCTAAGCCCATACTTGGGGTTTAAGCAGGTCCAACCACCAGAATTAAAGACCATGGAGGTATGGAGACAAATAAACATAGCTTTTATACTCTTACACTGTCAAATTGTGGGGCCGCTCTGAAGCCACTGTGGGTCCCAAAAGATGTTCAAATGGGATCTGTTCTAGGTCAGGGACCTTAACTATTGATTCCAAGCTTAGTCCACCAGAATTGCTCTGAAATCTTGTACACATTCTGCTTATTGGATCCTGCTATTCTGTGGCTACAAATCTGATATGGTCTGGGGATTTACTAACTCTGCCTCAGGTGGTTAAGGAGATGCATTTCCAGTAAATACATGAATACACATACATGCAAACATACATCCAAAGACATTGAGAATTCTATTGTCCTTTGGAGTCTCAGTATTGCTTAAAAGTCATATTATTTAGATGAAAAATATGTAAGTCTTCCCATTAACTCTCTCAGGCACATAAAATCTTAACTTTAAATCTGGAAGAACTTTTGGAGATTACCCAATCTCTAGGTGTTTAGATTTCATAGATAAGTAAAATTTAAAAAAGAAAAAAAGTTGAGTGCCAACATAAAGTGACCATCTTTCTGTTTTGCCTAATAAGGTTAGTAAAGCAAACAAGTAAACAAATTAGTATCATCAACATTTCCAACATTTCCAGGTGGGAAGGAAATGTCAGCATTAAAAAACTCAACTGAGCTTCATGAAAATTTACTAAACAATTTTCTCTACTTGGTAAAGAAATCAAGACAGGCAAGTACTTTGTATGAGATAAGATCTGCTTGAAGTTATACTATACCTCTTTCCTAGTTCTTTAATATGTTGTTGTTGTTGTTGTTGTTGTGTGCCGTGGAGTCGGTTCCGACTCATAGCGACCCTGTACAGGGTTTCCGAGGCTGTAAATCTTTATGGGAGCAGAAACCTTCATCTTTCTCCCATGGAACAGCTGGTAGTTTCAAACTGCTGACCTTGTGGTTCGCAGCCCAATTCGTAGCCACTACTCTA
>NW_006408602.1:6339011-6340213 GCF_000296735.1 Chrysochloris asiatica | reverse complement strand
CACCATGGGTGACCCTACTGGTATTTAAAATACTGGTGGCATAGCTTTCAGAATCACAGCAACACAGAAGCCACCACAGTATGATAAACTGACAGACAAGGGGTGGGTGTATGTATTACTGAATGGAAAACCAATTTGTTCTGTAAACTTTCACCCAATTCATAGACATACACGCAAAGACATGGCTGCTAACACACTAGCTGAATTTGACATAAACTTTTTCAATATGGGTCTGGACCAACTCGACGGCACTTAACAACAATAGAAAGAATATTTCAGTCAGAAAGGGAATAGCATATAAGAATGGAAATGGATATGAGGTTATGGTGCCCTTAATTTACTTGAATTGGCTTTTCTATCCAAAGTCGTCTTAATTCCCACCAATTGACTGGGTTGTTATTGTTAAATCCAAGTCAGTTCCGACCCATTGTGACCCTGTAAGATTTCTGGGGAGCAGTTGATGAGCTTGAGCCATCGACCTTGTGGTTCAAACCAACCTTGCAGCCCAACACATTAACCTGCATCATGGTACCATGCAAATAGGTACACTGGACTTTAAGGCTGAAATTTATTAGTTGTGCCCTTCAGCTAGGTTTACAAGGAACCATCTCAGAAACAGAGACAGAGGATCCTAGGACCATGAAGAAGGAAGATCACGAGTAAAGCGTTGAGAACCCTACCTAGAGAAACAGTGATGGCAACGGCAGTGGCATGGAGATGCAGAGCAGTTTTGGGCTCTAGGCCCATGGACTGAGTAAAGCTGAGTACCTACCAGCAGAGGACTGGCTTGTAGAATGTGCCTTTGGACATCCACAGACTGGCTCAGAGTTTTGTAACACTTTCCCAGGCAGGGCAGAGGCCAAGACAAGATTGAGATATGACTGCAGTATGGCAGAAAAGAGGCATTTCTGACTGGAGAACAAACTGCTGCACCCAGAGTTAGTTTTGATCCTGGATGGTACCACTTCACTTCCCTAATTAATCCCAAAATCATGAGTGTTGTTATGTGTTCTGTGTGGCCATTGTAATGGATTCTCGAACCCAGATGTGAGGTAGAGAGTGCACAGAACGGATGGTAGGAAGATTGTAGGGAGGAAGCATGTCTGACCTCCGCTTCATAGCACTCGGTCTTGGGCTGATTTTGAATTTGATTCTCTTTCTCTCTTGTGAAGCCAGGGGACATGAGATATGGCTCCTACATG
>NW_006408602.1:6333182-6338911 GCF_000296735.1 Chrysochloris asiatica | reverse complement strand
ACCCTTGGAAACCCTGTACAGGGTCGCTATGGGTCGGACCCGACTCGATGGCACTTAACAACAACAACAACAACTTTACCAGAGCTCCTTAGTTCTTTAATATAGACAACATCAATGTTTCAAAGATATACTGCCCAATATAACAATAATGTCTGAAAGTAGAGTACAAATTGCTGTTGTTAAGTGCCGTTGAGTCAGTTCCAACCTATAGCAACCCTATATAGGGTTTACAAGAAGCGGCTGGTGCGTTTGAACTGCCGACCTTGAGGTTCAAATTGACCTTGCAGTCCAGTGTCACACCAGGAGAGCTGTGATTTAAGTTTAGGTGGGACAGGGTGGGTTAATGAAGGGAACATAAAATTCACACAGGGGAAAGAGAATGAGCATAGGGAATTGTCAAATACTCACCATTACACAGCTACCCAAACTGAGGTGCTGAAGCGCTGCGCAGAAGTTCAAAATGCTGAGCAGCGCTGTTTGCTGCCATCAGGGAGCACATCAGAGGCAAATATGGAAAGTGAAAGAAAATAAAACAAAGAGAAGAGGTCAATTAGACATTAAAGGCTGTCACTGCTTTTCCTGAAATACAGCTCCAAACTTAGGTTGCAGATACTACAAATGCCATTTAATGAGTCCCCAGGTGCTCCAACCATTGATTGGCTTGGAGTCAAGGTAATCATTACTAGTCTCTTGTAAGTGATCACTTTGTATATGATTTTGCATGCCCTGAAGACACCTATATTCCTTATGACCTCCCAGTTCATTTCCCAAAGGTAAGCAATATGAAACTCTGGTTTAGACTGAACAACAGGCCAAGCTAATCCAACCCCTCCCTTCAAAATAACACATATTAAATTCAAAAATAGGCGCAGAGGGCTGGTGACACTCTTGAAGAACAGCAGCAGCTCTGACATGCACTGATCAGCTGCAGCCTGATGGAACTGCCAATAGAGTCACCCCAAATCAGGACAGAGCTGGTGACTTTAATGTCAAATGATTCTCTTTGCTGACAAGGGTACCAACAACCATTGAGCACCTGTCACCAGTCACATGCTGACGGAAGCATATATAACGTGTACTTTCTAGTCATGTTCCTGCCATTTAAGCCCATCTATCCTGTGCACTGAAAATGGTCTCACCACTAAAGAACTCACTGATAATGATAGATTGCCAATAATCCTAACTCCTAAAATATCTTTAAGAAGTCAAGGTTTCATTTGATGATATGTCCATCATGAAAAATTAGAAAAGCAATGAAGGGAAAACATTAGATTTTTCTTTCATTAATGAAATAAAAACATTCAAACAATGTACCAAAGTTTTATCTGAACTGCTTCATATCTAGCAAATTAAGATATTATACAACCTGCTCTAAGTGTTTACCAAATGAAACATATCATTTGGAGGGGAGGTTAAGAATGTGACAATTACAATATAAAACATAACCAGACAAGACTCCCACTGAGAAGATATGCTGATAAAATGTAAATAAGCTTACTTTAAAAGAAAAATAAAATAACAATAGTTTTAGCAGATCTAAAAGGGATACTAGACTTTAAGTTTTGTTTCACTATTGAGCATTTCTTTAAAACCGAAGCAAAAAAAATTATATATTGATTCTAGGCTTAAGCTTCAACACAACATTCGTGAGACAATCCCATAGTTCTCAGAATGCTAATATTAGAAGGGTTATATGAAAATAAGTTAATTTCGTAGTGTATGAGTAAATGACATTAAGTTAGTTTCAGGTTGTTTTATAAGATTTTCCAATGTTTTAGAACCAGAATATATTTTCAGAGATGATCCTAGAAAAGAAATTTTAAATAAAAAAATATATGTATGAGTACATGTCATGACATTCGTTAATTTTTGAATAATTTACTATGTGGAGTCCTGGTGTGGCGCTGTGGGTTAATCTGCCAGAACTGCAAAGCTGTTTGAACTGCAAGGTCAACAGTTTAAGTTCACCAGCTGCTCCTCAGAGACCCCACACAGGGTTGTTATGGGTCAGAACTGACTCAACAGCACTTCACAACAACATGCAAAGTCAGTGGTTCAAGCTCACCAGCTGCTCCTTGGAAACCCTGTACAGGGTCGCTATGAGTCGGAATCGACTTGATGACACTTAACAACAACCACCAACTCAAATATAGGAAGCCCTGATCTCAAATACACAACTATGTTGTTGTTATTATGTATCATGGAGTCGATTCCAACTCACAGCCACCCTGTACAGGGTTTCCAAGGCTGTGCATCTTTATGGGAGCATAAAGCCTCATCTTTCTCCTGCGGAACAGCTGGTAGTTTCAAACTGCTGACGGTGAGAATAGCAGCCTGATTCATAACCACTATGCTACCAGAGCTCCTTATACAACTATAGAGTCCAAAATAATCAATACCCAAGTACCCACCCTCAGCTTCATCAAATCGTAAGATCTTGCATTCTTTGTCTATTCCTCTATCCACCATCAACAATCATGGAAGCATCAGTCAAGAAATCAAAATGACGTATTGCATTAGGAAAATCTGCTGCACAACCTCTTTGAAATGTTTTAGAACATTCATCAATATTGTGTAACATTGTTTTGCATGGTCTTTTTATAAATCATATTATAATGTGCATTTACTTCTGCATCTTTTGCTTGAGTGTTTGCAAGAGATTTATCCATGCGGATACATGTAACTCTAGTTTGTTGATTTTTCTGTATAATATTCCACTGTGTAAATAATCATGATATGCATTATCATTTGGTGGGTGTTTAGGTTGCTTACAGTTGCCACTATTACAGTGTTGGAATAGACATTCTTAAGCATTCTTCCCTAAGTATTTTATAGAAGTATTTCCTTAGTACATTCACCAGAGGGAAAAATTCCAGGTGTTTGCATATGCCCATCTTCAACTTTATTAGATTTGCAAAACAGCTCTCCTGAATAGTTGTATCAATTTATTCTCCCACCAGCAGTGTAAGAATGTTTGGGTCTCCACATCTTTGCCGATGCATAGTTTATTCAGCCTTTTTAACATCTGCCTATCTGATGGATAAAAAATGATATAATTTGCATTAGCATGATTACTAGTAAGATAGAAGATTTTTTTCGTATGTTGATTGGCCAATCATAGTTCTTGCACTGAACTGCTTGATCATATCCTTTGCTGATTTTCCCATTGGGTTATCTGTCTCTTCCTTCTTGATTTGTAGAAATTCTTTATGCTGGATATCAATTTTTGTTAGTTGTACTTATTACACAAATCTTCATTCAATCTGAGATCTGTCTTTCATTTTGCTTACATGGTCTTCCAAGATGTGAACTCTATAAGTTTTAATACAGTTACATTAATCATTTTTTCCTTCATGTTTGTATGCTGTCTTTTCTTAAAAGTCTTTCGTTACCCAAATGATAACGTTCTCCTAGGTTTTTGTTTTGTTTTTTAAATGGCATTTTAAAAGTTTTTTCTTAGGATTTTAACCCAATTGGAATTGATTTTTATATATGGCAGATATAAAATTAATTTCACCCATAGAAATAACCACTTGACCAGCTAAATGTATTTAAAACTGCACCTTATTCTCTGATTTGTTATGCTTTTTGCCGTGTATCAAGTTTTCATGTATGTATGAATCTATTTTGGGGTCAATTCATTTCACTGGCTGTTTACCATTTCCTGCATCAATACTTTGGTCTTGATTCTAACATTTTATAGTAAGTTTTAAACATCTAGTAGGACAAGTACCTCTTCCTTCTTCTTTAAAATTGTCTTAGTCATTTGGGTCCTCTGTACTTTCATATAAATTCTAGGATCAACTTAAAGATTAAAAAAAAAAAACCACACAATTATTTGTCTTTCCTTTTTTTCAGTCATTAGCTATGTTATTGGCAGTTTATCAAAGTCTACGTCATAACTGTTTCTTCTACCTGACATACTATTAAATTTTTCTTCTTGCTGAAGAATCTTTTAATAGCTTGCTCTATGTCTCTGGATGGTAAAAAATTAAAAACAACAAACATTGATACAGTACTACTGTAAGTTTTTTGTTTATTTAATCCTATCCTCATACTCCTTTATTTAATGAATATTTACTGGATATTACCTTGTGTCATACACTATTCTAGATATGTTAGATACACAAGAGGACTTCAGAAAGTATATGGAAACAGTTTAATGGAAACATGAAAAGATAACTAAATTTTTCAGTTTGATACCCCTTAGTATATGTGAACAGTACAGATAATCTAGAGGGTATATAGATGAGAAAGTTAAGTAACTTATTAAGTCTTTATATTTACCCACAATCTTTAATGAAAGCTTAGCAAGATATAACATTTTTGAAGGAGTTTGCTTTAAAAACTTTGAAGATATTACTTCACTGCTATGGTGCAGTGAAATTTTTAACATCTTTTCTAGCCACTATCTTTGCAAATTCCCACTAAACAATTTTTTCCTGAAAGGTTTAAGGTAAGAAAAGGTGGGGGGAGATGCTGATGGAGTATATAATTCAGCTGTCATTGTTAACAGGGTTAAATATGATTGTAAAAACTTGGAATTTTAAGATTGTAACTTTCAGGCACAGACCTAATAGCACATTCTCCTAATTGGCTTTTGAATTAAGATTTTAAGCAGAGTCTAGAAATATCATGTGGAATGGTAGATGTGTTCTTTTCTCTAGTGGAAGTTCAATTCTTAGAATAAAAATCCATACCATACTGTAATTATTCACACAAATACTTTATAACAGCCTAACCAACCTGTATGATAAATTGGGAAAGAAAATGTTTAATATTTATTTATCCTCACTTTAAAAAGAAACTGACTTAGGACAAAAGGACCCGTGTTAAATGACATCATTCTTACTTGCTAAATAAGAGATATGTGTGATAAAATGCTGAGACCAAGATATGAGGGGAAAGAGTTAATAGCTAAAGGAAAAATAAGGACAACTTTGGACAAGATGCTATGAGGAATGCCACAGGAGTCAAATCATGCTAAATCAAAAAGTGGCCAGGGGGCACTGAAGTGAGCAAGCATGAATTAACCATTTCTTAACTTTTTCCAGGCTCATCAGGGATAATAAGTCAAAGAAGGTGGGAAAAGCACAGCTATGCACTCAGTTTGCAACCTCTCTAAATCCAATTAACCTATCTCCTCCTAGAATATCTTTAGGATATTCTTTTTCTATGCTGATAGTAATCAGAATTAAAATACTGCTGTTGCTGACAAATGAAGCTGCAATAAATACCTATGAAAAATTTCACCTTCGAAAAACAGTTTTAGTCAGTGAAATGATTGATAACAGATGTGAAGGTTTGGTCTAAGTAGATATGAAGTGCCATGCACTCCTAAGGAACAATTATTAATGTTTCTATTTGTTAAAGGACATCTATTAAGAAGTAAAAGAAGGTCTGAATTAAATTTTTTAGTGATGCTAGCCATAAACTTCATAGTCTCCCACTTTCTGAACTCCTAAAGTGGTACGCAAAATACTTAATAAAATGATAACTGATGTTAAATATACTCAGACATAACTTTAGATAGTTCCAATTTATGGCTTAGCAAAGTTGTATCTATGCATAATATGTATATTTTGGAATCTGACACTGTGTAATAATGCATACAGTATTAATGTTCACTATTTTACATTAATAAGGAGCTCTGGTAGCGTAGTGGTTACGAATCGGGCTGCGAACCTTAAGGTCAGCGGTTCGAAACTACCAGCCGCTCCGCGGGAGAA
>NW_006408602.1:6323664-6327297 GCF_000296735.1 Chrysochloris asiatica | reverse complement strand
GAGTGTTGTTATGTGTTCTGTGTGGCCATTGTAATGGATTCTCGAACCCAGATGTGAGGTAGAGAGTGCACAGAACGGATGGTAGGAAGATTGTAGGGAGGAAGCATGTCTGACCTCCGCTTCATAGCACTCGGTCTTGGGCTGATTTTGAATTTGATTCTCTTTCTCTCTTGTGAAGCCAGGGGACATGAGATATGGCTCCTACATGATTTTTCCAGAAGCATATGCTGATTGACACTGTTCACCTAAAAGTATCCAGCTAAAACACTGCTCTGTTCCAAGGACTCTATCAACCTTATTCCAAAAGTGTGTCTCCTTCCTGTAAGAATGAAGGCATCAACCTATTCTGTGCTGATGCCTTTAAGCATTTAAGTCACAAAACTTAATTCTCAGTGCACTCATTCTAAAATCACTAAGCAAGCCTTATAATTATAATTTGGCTTCCCTTGTGACATGCCAACAGTGAGAGAATGTGCTAATAAGCCATTTCTAATGGCTTTCAGATATGTTTCTTATACCAGCTTTACTGGACACTGTTATGAATGTGGTCGACAAGTATACCCCACAAGAGATATCCTGCCCCCCAGCTCCTAGTGCACTGACAAACCATACTCCTTAAATCTGATCAAACCACAGTCCAATTTGTTTAGGTTACACATACCCTTCCCGGCCCAAAGTCTCACGTTGCCATTGGGTCTTCTGTGAGGCCAATAAGGATAAAAGAATATAATAAATTCTTACCTAGAAACATATTCTCAAATACTTTAAAAAAGTTTCTTAGTTTTATTATATGGTGTAACTAAAGTATTTAATATGTCTGACTTCTGTTTTAGAATAAAATTAAGAATATCCTTCTGTTTTCTTTATTATCTAATTCAGTTTATCTGTTTGAAATAGAATGCATTTTATATGACAATTTGCTAATGACAGTCTGCATTAGTCAAATTAGGTAACTAAAGTAGAGGTTTTCTTATTTCAATTTCTACTCTTGGTCTTATAGTTTTATCAACACTGACTCTATTGAAAGGGCATCCCTTTCATTGGCTAGACAAAAGAAAATATGCTATATGTACTAGCTCTATTAGATAGAAAGAAGGACTATCCCTGCTTCTGCTAACCAGTACACATGGGTTCCTTAAATGAAATAAGAAAGTAGTAAGGAGACCACCAACATCTCTGGGTTTCAGAAAGCAAATTCACGACACTAAATCAGATCATGTTCTTTCATCAGCAGAGTTGTATGCATTTTTACTTATATAGTCACTTTGATGAATAAGGTGGTGCAGCAAAAAGAAAATGGGAAAGAGTCTTGATCCTGAACCAAAGTAAAGATCAGTTGTCTTTTAATTCAAAAAGGTGAAGTCAATGGGGCCCTTGAAACTGCTGATATAGCCTAGTAGGCCAAGTAAACAGTTACTGAACCATATTTAGGATTACTGTCATATACTAGTCCCCCACAATACCCATAATCAGTTTTTTCACTTCTTCAGATTCCTTCAATTTATGCTCTATCATTCTTGAAGTGAGGCAATCAAAACTGGATGCAGGTGTTCCATTTATAACTCCAACTTTTAAAAAACACTCTTGGTTTTCTTGTCTGCTGCTAAGCAACAGAATGACATTCTTACTGAGCTACCTTTCATGCCCCCTCCCCACCCCACCCCCCATTTACAGATATTTTTTTCCAAACAAAATAAAAATAAACAAGCTCAAACATCTAGGAGTAATCCAGATTGCTTTAGTAAATGCACAGGACTGAATTTAAAGACATGACTTATGCAATACATTTAAGAAATTATTTTTATACCATCCTTTATAAGAATATAAAAGTAGATGCAGATAGCCCTTAAGGAGACTTATGCCTTCTACTTATAAAACCTTTTTAGGAGTAAAGGAACATTTGCTGTTAACTTATTTTCAAATGACTCAAGAAAAAAATAAGCAAATAAGAAAATCTTGGTGAAAGTTTATGGTTTTCCTTACAACTTTTCTCTAAGTCTGAAATTATTTCAAAATAAAAGTTTGTATTTTTTATTATTAATTACTTAAAAGTCAATTTAATGGACTAAATTTTCAGTCATACCTTCAAGTAAAAATCAATATTATAAATGGCTTAAAGAAGAGCTTGCAATCAATGTTTATCACACATAAGAACCTTGTGAATACAGAAGAAAAGCCATCAAAGGAACTGAACCAAGATCTTCCAATCACAATACCTAACTTTACTGAAATTACTTCCATGATGAAGTTCTTAGGTGCCATCAAATTTTGACTCACAGTGACCCTATGTACAACAAAACCTCGGACAGTCCTCTGCCATCCTCACAGTGGATTATATTTGAGTCTACTGTTGCAGCCATGTTTGTCAATCCATCTAACTGAGGGTCTTCCTGTGTTTCTCTGGCCCTCGTACCTCCAGGACTGCTTTCTCCAGGAACATGTCAAAACTACATGAGATGAAGTCTCGCCATTCTCACATCTTAATTTTTTTAACTTATTATTGTAATTTGAGTGAAAGTTTACAGGGCAAATTGACTTTCCATCCAACAATTCATACACGTTTGATTGTAATCCCCACAATATAACAGCACTCTTCTCACTTCCTCCCTGTGCTCACTGTTTCCGTCATTCTTTCCTAGCCCTTCCTGCATTCTGAGTTTTATCCCTTAGCAAATGCTATCCTTTTGATCGCAAACTGTTCATTGTTCTAAGGAGCACTACTGTTCATCTTTAAGGTCTACTGTTTGGTTGAAAGTTGAGCCATAGTGGTGAGTTCAGTTCCAGGATTGAAGGATGTCTAAGGCACCTTATCAATCCTGTCTACATTTATTCATTCTTCTAGAAATCCATGGTATGTACATAATTCTTCATTAACTCTGTAATTCAAATGCATCAACTCAAATTTAGTCTTCCTTATCCAGTGTCCAACTTTCACATTTATATGAGACCACTGAAAACACCATGGCCTGGGTCAGGCACACCTTTGTCCTCAGGGTGAAATTTTAACAGTTAACACTTTAAAACAGTCTTTTAAAATTCTTCGGAGAATCTCCTTTTCCACTCCATTGTTTATGTTAAGTGCTGTAGAGTTGGTTATAACTCATAACAATCCTGTAAAGAGTTTCTGAGGCTTTAAATCTTCAAGGGAACAGAAAGCCTCATCTTTCTCTGGCGGAGGAGTTGGTGGTTCACAGTCCAGGGCTTATTGTATGGAGCCACTGTGTTCCCTGTCTTTCCACTCTAGATATACTGAATCAGAATCTACATTTTAGAAGATCGCTAAGTGAATGTTATAGACAGTATGCATGATAATCACCTGGAGATCTACAAGCATCACTGGGCATCTTGTTAAAATGAAGATTCTGATTCAATGTAGCTGAGTAGAAAGACATATTCTCAGCAGAGTTGAACCAGAATGAACTAGTTTCAGATTTGTCCAATGAAATACAGGTTTCCCTGGCTGTCTTAAAGCAGAGTATTCCTATGCAACCTTTCCTAGGCCAGAATGACATAAAGTAAAGAAAGATAAGGCAATTTTTTTAAGTGTTCCCAGACACAAAAATTAACCCAAAATATAAAACCTACAATCAACTAACATATAGTGTTCACATACAGATATCATTGCTGATATCC
>NW_006408602.1:6310979-6313960 GCF_000296735.1 Chrysochloris asiatica | reverse complement strand
AGTGAGATGGATTGGCAAAGTGACAGCATCAATGGGCTCAAATGGCAATAATTGTGAGGTTGACCCAGGACCGGGCAGTGTTTCGTTTTGTTGTGCATAGGGTCACTAAGAGTCGGTACTGATTCGATAGCACCTAACAACAACAACAATCAAATAACATCTAATTATCATACCAGTTTTAAAATGACCAAGTAGTGTGGGGAAATAGACTCCATAATCTCACTGCTAAACAGTTTTATTTACAGCTGAAGTCTACATGCCACTCAACAATATACTGCATCTGTTTCCTCTCACTGTGGGCTGCTAATCATCATATTAGCCAAAGCAGTGGAATTAGGGAGAAAAATCTTACTGCATCAGGCCATGAAGATTGGCCTCAAATAGTGATGATAATGACACCTGGACCTTGGTTTAAGATTGCTTTCACCTCTGTTTACTTCAAAGCAGGTATCTCAAGCGGTTGAAAGGAAGTGTGGTAGTATTCTGACCTAGAACACCTGTTAGGCTGGGTGGTCAATGCAGCAGTCCTGTTGGTAAAATCTGTCAGGCAGAGAAGCCCAGAGCAATGGGCCCACGGCCAGTTTCACCACTGGCTCAAAGAAGGGCCACATCAGCATCCCAGAATCTACCTACCAGCTTATAATGCAATTCCAGCCCTTCTAGATTCATTTCCAGGATTCTTTTTCTTAAAGAGTAATCAGGATTGTAACAGGCCTGGCTGTCACCAACCACACTTTAAAAAACTCATGCCCAAATGATTTGGGGGATTATCTGTCCCCATGCTCCTCTTCATTACACTATAATTACACTTTAAAAATGGAAAGTTGACCTATATAAATCATACCCTTGAACAGCTCATTCTGTATTAATTCTATAAGCTTTTACTTAAATGTGTCTAAGTGTTATCTGAATAATTGTGATTTATAAAATCAGAATTCAGACTATCAAAGAAGTTTGATCATAATAAAATAAAAATTAGACCAAAATTGCAATATGTCATAAAATATTTATAAAATATCATTTAATACATTAGAATAGTTTGTGTTTTATATTGGACCATAATGGTGTGTCTGCTAAATGACTTCCTTCTAAATCTGGCATTAGAAAAGATGTAAATGATAAGAATAATTCCAGTTTTTGATAGATGCAACCTAGCTATTACAATAGCTACTAGTCTACGTCTATATATCTTATGATTTTAACTATTACACCAAGGCCATCAGACCTGTATTCAAATTCTGATTCTCTAACTCACTTCCCTGTACTACCAGGCCATGTATTCATCTCTAAATCCTTCATTTCATCATCTGTAAAATGGAAAGCCACCTACTCTCACTGGACTGGTGTAAGATGTAAATAATATGCAAAATGTCTAGGGTGGCAATTGCAGAATATACTCAGTAAATTTTCCCAAACTTTAGTTCTACAAATTTCTGGTATTCCTTAAAGGCTTATTCATTATGCACACAGACTTAAGCCCTTTAAGTAACATAAATGTACTATGCTTTTTAATGTAAGTTATATTGTTGCTGTTGTTAAGTGCTGCCAGGTTCCAATGCACAGTGACACTGTGAAGGGTATTCGAGGAACAACTGATGACTTTGAACTGCCAACCTTGCAGTTTAAACTGACCTTGAGGTTGTGTGCTTATCTTACAATACAGAGCTACAGAAACATTACAATATTATAAATTTATCTACCTTAAATCAATATGTGATGATAGTCACATTTTATAGTACCAATTTTTTGCTTGTTTTAGAATTTTGTAGGGTCTCTGGTAGCGTAGTGGTTACAAATCGAGCTGCGAGCGGGAAGGTCAGCAGTTTGAAACTACCAGCGGTTCCGCGGGAGAAAGATGAGGTGGTATGCTCCTGTAAAGATTTACAGCCTCGGAAACCCTGTGTAGGGTCACTATGAGTCGGAACCGACTCCACGGCACATAACAACAACAACAATATTTAAAAAAGGTATCAGCACAGTTGTAGACACTTGATATTTAATCTGCACAACAGCCCTTTAAAATGTGTACTAATATTGTCAGAATTTCACATAAGTGGACAAAGAGCTAAGAGAAGTGGTGCTGTATTCCTTTTAAAGTGAAAAACCTTTCCCAGGCATATGAGTAATTGATGGTCTGTTCAACAGTCTGCCCCTGGACTTGTATGGGTTGATGATATGGAGCTTTTCCACTTAAACCCAAACTGACACCACTTGTCTGTCTGTCAGTTTGTCATACTATGGTGACTTGTGAGTTGCTGTGATTCTGAAAGCTATGCTACGGGTATTTTAAATACCAGCTTCATCACCCATGGTGGACATTCATCTATTCAAGATGAGCTTCCAGACTAAGACAGACTAGGAAGAAGGAGTTATGAACTACTGCCAAATATTTAGTCACTGAAAACCTTATGAATAGTAGAGAAACACTGTCAGGTATAGTGCCGGAAAATGAGCCCCTCAGGTTGGAAGGCACTCAAAATGCAACTGGGGAAGAGCTGCCTCCTCAAAGTACAGCTGACCGTGATGATGTGAACGGAGTAAAATCCATGGGAGAAAAGCCTACGGGACTTTCATTTGCTGATGGGGCACAACTCAAAATGAAGAGAAACAGCTGTAAACATCCACTGAAAATCGGAACATGGAATGTATGAAGTATGACTCTGGGAAAACTGGAAGTCAAAAATGAGATGGAACATGTAAACATCGATATCTTAGGCATTAGTAAGCTGAAATGGACTGGTATTGGCCATTTTGAATCTGACAACCACATGGTTTACTATGCCGGAAATGACAAATTGAAGAGGAACGGTGTTGCATTCACCATCAAAAAGAACATATCCAGATCAGTCATGAGGTACAATGCTGTCTGTGATAAGATAATATCCATGCGCCTACAGGGAAGCCTAGTTAATACCACTATTATTCAAATGTACGCACCAACCACTAAAGCCAGTGAGAATGAAATAGAAGAATTCTATCAA
>NW_006408602.1:6308793-6310879 GCF_000296735.1 Chrysochloris asiatica | reverse complement strand
GGAACCGACTTGACGGCACTTAACAACAACAACATTTTACATTAATAGAGGTTTATAGTTGTTATGGGGTCCTGGTGTGTTGTGAGAGGATCAGCACTGGACTACTAACTGAAAGGCTGGTGGTTCAAAATCTATCAGTTGTTCCCTGGAAACCCTATACAGGCCCCTATGACTCAGAACTGACTCAAAACCACTCAACACCATAACAAAAGCATTGTTTAATTATTTCATATATATATTTTGGTTTGCATTAAAAATCTAATGCTTTCTATATTTAATAAAGAATGCTACCTTTCATTCCAACATTCTCCTATAAGGAAGATAGTATCCCATTTTAATATTCTATACTCTGAAACATGCTTCCTGGAAAGCAATTTGACAAAGGCACATATAACAAGCATATATATTAGAACTACACACTAAAACATGTAATGCTCAGGCACTAATGACATCACCTGAAATTAAACACTTTCACAGATCACAATACACTGCAAACACATCATAGCAAACTACAAGTAATGGGATGGGATCTTATAAAAGTGCATTCATTAAACACAAATTCATACATCTGCAAAACAAACACCACAGAAATGCTAAGAACAAGTCATTCAATTACTGATATTTAAAACACATCTATACTGTCATTCCCTATAATTTTATTTTTTTGGCTTCAGTATTCCAATCATAATAAATTTGGGGAAAGGTAGTATGATATAAATATGTTGAAGTACTTTGAGAATTACTCAAACTAGTTAAAAATAGCTATATACAGAAATTAAACAATCATCAGGAATTTTGGTATTCAGTTACTTTAATGAGATCTACTATATATTGCTTTCTTTTACACTAACATATGGTACAGATTATGTACTGATACATAAGCAAAACTTGGAAATAAGATGGTCTTGGGTTAAGTTAAACTTTAAGATCAACATTGTGGTCGAAAAGTTAAAATTATGACTGTTCTTTAAAAGAAATGATTAAATATCATAAAGACAAATTAATAAAGTTCCTTAAACATACATTTGAAAAAGAACAGTTCTTTAAATATAACTGTGGATCTTTTACAGACATTCTAGATTGCAAACTTAGAATTGTAGTTTTATATTTTATAATTCAAGTTTCAGCACAACACCCAAATAATTGGTTAAAATCCAAAAATTCATAGCATGTGTGATGATAAAAAATCTAAATGTTCACGTATGTTTGCCTTGCAGTCTCATTTCAGGACTTATTCTGTTCTTACCTCTGTATACAACACAAATAAATACACCTCAGCTCACAGGAAACTAAATGAGCCATTTTACATAAACTATCCATAATGGATGATTGCAGAGATTTACAGTAAAAAAGGCCACTGTTGGGGAACACTAAGGCCAACTGTCACAACACAGTTCACCAAGACAATATTCGACATCCTACTTTGATGAGTAGTGACTGGGTCTTAAGGGTTTGTGAGCAGCCATCTAAGGTAACTATTGGTGTCTCACCAATTGGAGCAGAGAAAGAAAAAAATCAAAGACAAAAGAAAACAATTAGTCCAAAGGACTAACGGACCACATGAAGTCCCCCTTCTGCAACCTGAGACCAGTACAGGATAATCAGCTACCAATGCTGACCACTGCAAGAGATCATAATAGGAGGTCCAGGTAGAATGATAGAAAAATATGGAAAAAAAATGCAAAATCGTAGAAAAGACCAGACTTACTGGTCTCATAGAACCCCTGAGATTACAATCCTTAGGCCCCCTTCAAACTAGAACTGATGTCACCCCCTGAGACTCAACTTTCAGCCAAACCACAGACAGTAATAGCAGGGAGGTATGCACTCTTTAAACAATCAACCATTTGAGATCAAAAGGGCAGCATTTATGCAAGAATAAAGGTCAGAGGGCAGGAAGGGCTAGTAAAGGAGGAGAAAGGAAATTGGGAACCACAGGGAGGAAGTGGGAAGAGTGCTGTTATATTGTAGGGATTGCGACCAATGTCACAAAACAAAATGTGTATGTGTTGTTCTTGTTATTAGTTGCCATCGAGTTGGCACTGATTCATAACAACCTTATGCACAGCAGAACGAAACACTGCCC
>NW_006408602.1:6295319-6300868 GCF_000296735.1 Chrysochloris asiatica | reverse complement strand
AGAGAAAAAGAGGAAGACCCCCAACGAGATGGATTGGCCAGGTGGCATCATTGATGGACTCAAGTGTGGCAGTGGTAGTGAGGTTGGTCCAGGATCGGACATTGTTATGTTCTGCTGTGCATGGGGTCGCTATGAGTCGGTTCCGACTCGATGGCACCTGACAACAACAACATAGTATTCACAGACACAGTTCCAAAGTATGGAGGCTTGATGCTGTAATGCTTAGTGTACAGGCATACTTGACGTTATTGTGAGTCACTTTACTGCACCTCACAGATACTGAGTTTTACAAATTGGTTTGTAGCAACTCTATGCTGAACACAAATCTGTGTTATCATTGTTGAGTGCCACTGAGTTAGTTCCAACCCATAGCCACCCTGTATAGGGTTTCCAAGGAGCAGCTGGTGAGCTTGAACTGCCGACTTTGTGGTTCAGATAACTTTGCAGTCCAACACATTAACCCACAGCGCCACACCAGAACTCTGAAGAAGTCTATAGGCAACCTTTTTTCAACAGCATGTGCTCACTTAATGACTTGGTGTCACATTTTGGTAATTCTTGCAATATTTCACATTTTTTTCATAATACGGCATAATGTAAACACAACTTTCACATGCACTTGGAAATCAAAAAAAAAAATACATGTGACTGATTTTATTGCAACAGCTGCATTATTGTGGTGGTATGGAACTGAACCAGCAATATCTCAGAGATATGCCTGTAGGTTGGCGACACCACTGTTGCTGCTAGAGATAAGCAATACCCCTTTAATGGCATGCTACAAAAGAAATGCTGAATGTTTCATTTGTCTTTAAAAAAAAAAAAAAAAACTCTTCTTCAGATTTCTTTCAGTTCACAAAATCATTTACTAATGTAGGTCTTTCAAAAAGCCAAGTGGTATAGAGCAACCTTTCAAACAGCATCAGATACCTGTACATCATTTAACTTCCCATGGACATTGATTATGGATTCAAGTAAAATGAAATCCTTGAAAATGCCAGGATTTCCTCTGTTCATCATGATGATGTACATTGGTTCCGTTGTGAGAATTTTTGTTTCACAATAAAATGTAATCTATATTGAAGTCTTTGATCTTCATCAGTATTTCAAATCCTCTTCACTTCCAGCAAGCAAGGGTATATCATCTGCATATCACAGGCTATTAATGTGTTTCCTCCAAACCTGATGCCACAGTCTTCTTCATATAACCCAGCTTCTTGGATTATTTGCTCAGCATACAGATTGAGTAAGTATGGTGAAAAGATACAACCCTGACACTCATCTTTCCTGATTTTACACCATTCAGTAGTCCCTTGTTCTGTTTAAATGGCTGCTTTTTAGTCTATGTGCAGGTTCCTCATTTTTCAGGGTTCTGGAATCCCCATTATTTGCAATGCTATCCATTGTTTGTCACGATCCACAAAGTTGAATGAATGCCTCAGCACAGTCAATACAATAACATCTTTCTTGTATTTTTTGCTTTTAGCCCAAATCCATCTAATGTCAGCAATGATACACCCAGTTCCAACTCCTCTTCTGAATCTGGCTTGAATTTCTGACAGCTCACTGTTGATGTACTGTTGCAACAATTTTTAAATTATCTTCAGCAAAATTTTACTTGCATATGATATTAATGATATTGTTAAATGATTTTTGAATTCGGTTGGGTCACCTCTCTTTGAAACGGGCATGAATATGAATCTCTTCCAATCAGTTGACCAGGTAGCTGTCTTCCAAATTTCTTGACACAGACGAGTCTCCAAAGCTGCATCAGTTTGTCTAAAAGCATCTCAATTTGTATTCCATCTATTCCTGTATACTTATTTTTCACCAGTGCTTTCATTGCAGTTTGGAATTCTTCTTCCAATACCATCAGTTCTTGATCATCAGCTACCTCTTGAAATGTCTGAACATCGACCAATTATTTTTGGTACAGAGACTGCTTATTCCTTTCATCTTATTTTAATGCCTTGTGCATCATTCAATATTTTGCTCATGCTGTTGCTGTTATGTGCCGTCAACAGTTTTGGCTCATAGAAACCCTATGCAGGGTTTCTAAGGAGTAGCTGGTGGGTTTTAACAGCAAACCTTGTGGTTAGCTGTGCAGTGCTTATCATCCAGCGCCATACCAGTTTGAATTTTTTCTTCAGTTCTTTCAGCCTGAGAAATGCTGAATGTGTTCTTCCCTTTTGGTTTTCTAACCCCAGATCTTTGTGCATTTCATTTCTGATACTTGACCTTGTCTTCCCGAGCTGCCCTTTGAAATTTTCTGTTCTGCTCTTTCACTTCATTTCTTCCACTTGCTTTAGCTTCTCAATGCTCAAAAGCAAGTTTCAGAGTTGCTTGTGGTATCCATTTTTGTCTTTTCTTTCTTTTTAATTATCTTTTCCTTTTTTCTTGTATGACATTCTTGATGTCTCACAATTCCTCTGGTCTTTGGTCATTAGTTCTCGATGCATCAAATCTGTTGCTGAGATGGTCTCCAAAGTCAAGTGAAATATATTCAAGGTCATATTTTGACTCTACAGGACTTGTTTTATTTTTCTTCAGCTTCAGGCTGAACTTGCATAGGAGCAACTGATGGTCTGTTTCACAGTTGATCCCTGTTCTTATTTTGGCTGATGTTATTGAGCTTCTCCACTGTCTCGTCCCACAAATCTAGTCAGTTTGATTCTTGTGCGTTCCATGTTTTGATGTTCATGTGCATAGTTATCTTTTATGTTGCTCAAAGATGGTACAAAATTCTATCATGCAATCTCCAGCATCATTTCCATCACCAAAGCCATATATTGATCCTTCCTCTGTTTCCAACTTTTGCATTCCAATCACCAGTAATTATGAGTGCACCCTGATTGCATGTTTCAGACTGAAGACGTTGATAAAATTCTTCAATTTCATCATCACTGGCTTTAGCGGTTGGTGTGCAAATTTGAATAATAGAGGTATTAACTTGTTTTCCTTGTAGGTGTATGGATGTTATCCTATCACAGAGAGCATTGTACTTCAAGACAGGTTTTGAAATGTTCTTTTTGATGATGAATATGATACCATGGTTCTTCAAATTGTTGTTCCTGCTTTGTAAGTCATATGCGTCTGATTTAAAATGGCCAAAACCAGTCCATTTCAGCTGTAATTCTTTAGATATGGATCTTTGTGTCTTCCATTTAATTTTTGATGGTTTCTAATTTTCCTAGAGTCATGCTTCATACATTTCACATTCCACTTATTAATGAATATTTGTAGCTGTTTCTTTTCATTTTAAGATATGCCCCCAATAGCAAGTGAATGTCCTAAAAGCTCTGCTTCATTCATATCATTAAGGTCAGCTCTAATTTCAGGAGGCATTTCATTCCCACTTGTATTTTGAGTGCCTTTCAACCTGAGGGGTTCATCTTCTGCCACTGTATCAGACAAGTGTCCTGCTGCTATTCATAAGGTTTTCAATGGCTAACCCTTCAGAAATGGTCTGTTTCTCCTCCTTTATAGTCTGTCTTAGGTTGGAAGTGCCTCTAACACCTGTCCACCAGGGGTAACCCTGATGGTATTTAAAATACTGATTGTGTAACTGCCAGCAACATAGTAACAAAGAAATCACCACGGTATGACAAACTGACAGCTATGGATGCTAAAGACACTGAACATCACTAAAGTTTTCTTGCTTCTATGTTCTAAAATCCCACCTTATGCCTAATGTGCTATCTATGAAACCCTAATGATTCACTAGTAAAAAAATTATTAGCTTATCTATCTATCAACTTGTTTCTGGAATCATGCAGTAATAAATTGGGCCTAAATCTCCACTAAGGTAATTTTTTCTATAAAGATTTTCCAACACAGAATATTCTCCAACATTACACAAACCTGTGGCACTTCTAGCATATTTATATGGGTTTGTGTATATCAGGTCTGGTTTCTCTTGATCATAGTATCTTGTTTTTTACTACACATATATTTACTGCTCTGCACCCAACTGAAATTCAACACATACAGACTCTGCAAATAGAAACCGGCTTACATTATTGATTTACTTTGGGGCTGATGTAGTAAAATGGCATTTGCCATTTCTCAAATGACAGAATTTTTCATTATAATGCTAAACACATCTAGAGAATGAAAAAGACCTTATGAATTAAGTTAGTTAAGAAAGTAAATTGAATGATGGTTCAATTCGCTAATGAAATGAACTAAAGGCTAAAGATCCTAAACAAATATAGTTCAAATAATTTCTTACCAACCATGTACCAGACTGGAGTAGGATAAGCCATGGACTACTAACCACAAGGTCGATCCTTCAAACCCATTATGCATTCTTCAGAAATCCTCTACAGGGTCACTATGAGTCAGAATCAACTCGATGGCAATTAACAATAACAATATGTACCAGACACTGTTCTCTACTAGCTGTAAAAAAGTAAATAGGCAAACATTATGGAGCTTTGTTATTGTTGTTGTTAAGTGCCTTTGAATCAGTTCAGACTCACAGCTACTCTATATACAGTTTCCAATAAGTAGCTGGTGAGCTTGAACTGCTGGCCTTGCAATTCAAAAACTTTTCAATCCAGATGATTAACCCATAGGTCACACCAGGACACCATTATGGAGCTTAACATTCCCTTTATCAGAAACAAACCATAGGTAGAAAGAGATAATTCAGCTTAAATCTCAATCAGCACAAAGGAAGAATGATCCTCCTATTTAGGAAGATAGTTCATGCAAGTAGAGGCAGTATCATAGGACTGCACTGAATAAATCTACACTACCACGTTCATATTTATAGAAGTCCACCTAACTATCAAATTGATTTATATTTTTAAGAAATATGGACTAATTTAAGAAGTTCTGATGGTGCAGTGGTTAAAGCACCCTGATGCCAACTTGGTTGACAGTTCGAACACCAGTCGCTCCTCTGAACAAGGTGGCAGTCTGCTTCTGTAAAAATTACAACCTTGGAAATCCTATAGAGCAGTTCCGCACTGTTCCAGAGAGCAGCTAAGGGTAGGATTTGGCTACATGGCCTAATTTGATCCTCTTAATGACTTGTGTTGGAGAGTAAGTTTCTTTTATAGGCGAAATTTCATCATAAGTGTAAGTGACTTACCTAGCTAGGCACATGAGGCATTTAAGTGAGAAGGTCAAGCTAAGGATTGGGGTTTTATAACTTGGGTATATTTGTTGTTGTTGATAAGTGCCATCTAGTCAATTCCGACCCATATCAACCCTGTACAGGATTTCTGAGGCTGTAAATCTTTACGGGAGCAGAAAACCTCATCTTTCTCCCACGGAGCAGCTGGTAGTTCCAAACTGCTGACCTTAAGGTTCACAGTCTGATTCGTTACAACTACGCTACTGGATAACCCACCACTTCTCTGTAAGTTTGTTATACTGTGATGGCTTGTGAGTTGCTGTGATTCTGAAAGCTATGCCACTGGTATTTTAAATACCAGCATGGTCACCCATGGTGGACAGTTTTCAGATGAGCTTCCAGAAAAAGACTAGGAAGAAGGAGTGATGAACTATTTCCAAATATTTAGTCACTCAAAACCTTATGA
>NW_006408602.1:6263766-6288794 GCF_000296735.1 Chrysochloris asiatica | reverse complement strand
TAAGGTCACTATGGGTTGGTATCAACTCCATTGCACCTAACAACAACAACAACTTTGACTTAGATACATATGTATAGATCTTCATTGTTGTGATATGAAGTCTTCTCAATCCTAATAATCACTTTCTTCTGCCAAATTTATAGAGTATAGCACATTCTACCAGTCTCTTGAGGTAAATGAAGAAAGGAGCTCTGGTAGCGTAGTGGTTATGAATCGGGTTGCGATTCACAACTGATAACCACAAGGTCAGCAGTTCGAAACTACCAGCTGTTCCATGGGAGAAAAATGAGGCTTTCAGCTCCTGTAAAGATTTATAGCCTTGGAAACCCAGTACAGGGTCGCTATGAGTCGGAACCGACTCCACGGCACATAACAACAACAACTTAATATTTCCTTGACAGTCAGATCATGTCAATATATAATATTTCAAAAGCATCCCAAAGGATGTATCTTCACAAATCATCACAGAACTAACATGCCTCGGGAAGTCAATACAATTTCTTGGGATTTATCTTATTTTCCATTCTAAATCTCATTTAATAACTAAGTATGCAATGTTGTTGTTGTTGTGTGCCGTCGAGTCGGTTCTGACCCATAGTAACCCTGTATAGGGTTTCCGAGGAGTGACTGGTGAGCTTGAACCACCGACCTTGCAGTTCAAACAGCTTTGCAGTCTGGCGCATTAACCCACAGCGCCACACCAGGACTCCAAGTATGCAATACAAGGCTGTTTTTCAAGAAGTTCATGGAAAACCTGCATTAGCTTTTAATTCCATTTTCCAAGAACTTTGTGAAGCTCCTTTTACTGTTTCTGAAAGTTAATCAGAAATTTTTATTTAAATGAAGCATTATACTGCAAAGTATTTGTCAGGTTTTATCATACACAGGGCAATAAAACAGTAAAGGATTATTACACCATAGGCCAATGCAAAAACGAGTTGACATATTTTTAAGTAAGCATTCAGGGATAGTTTTCTCATTTTACAAATAAAGAACTTGGGTATATATGTTAAACTCTTTATTTTGTAAATTTAAAGGAAAATGTAAAGATTATGTCACTTAACCTAGATCAGTAAAGCTTATTCATGGTCAGAACTAGAACTCATTCATAGTGAGTTTCTAAGGCTTTTAAAATCTTTGTGGTAGCAGAAAGCCTCATCTTTCTCGTGTAGAGTGGCTGGTAAGCTTGAACCACTGACCTTGCGGTTTACGGTCTACCCTTGTACTACAGAACTACTGTGCTTGTACGTTATACTACAGCTAAGCATTTTGCCCAAAATCAGGAGTACTGTATTAAACAGAAACTCTCACACTGGGATATTTTCAGTCTTCTATATTTTAAAAATGTATCTACGTTAATCTATCACTAAATAAAGGCTATAGCCCGAATAGTTTTGAAAATAAATTCTATCTGCAGAAAATTTCCATTTATAAATATTATTCCAGATTAAAGAAAAAGATGGAAAAGTTTACCAATTCATTTTGTCAAACTGAAATAACACTTTAAGATGTACATTATTATTATCCAAATTTTATAGAAGAGTACGTTGAAGCAGAGCTAAGAAACTTCCTCAAAGTAACACAATTAGTAAATAGTAGAGTTAAAAGATTAAACCCTGTTAATCTGCTTCTAAAATATTAAGATTTCAAACCCAGTTATACATTAAATTGAAAAGATCCTGGTAAATTCGATTATTCCATGAATCCAAAGACTGTTTAATATGGCAATATATAAATGAATACAAGAAAAGAAGTAAGTACATTCATAGAGGGTTAATACAATATAGTACACATTTTTGATAAAATATTTTTATCATATAGCCATGATAAAGACTATCTATCAGAAAGCAACAATAAATACCATATAAATATAGAAGGTCCACGAGGACCTGGTAAGTCTATTACTGAAGACTCAGTGGCCAGATCAGTGCTTGGCACATGATAGGCACTCATTTGCTGCTTGAATATAAAAAATTAAAGACATTCTCATCGGTGGAACCTCCAAAACTATGGCACTTAGTTACCCTTCAGGCCTGGAACTGTACTCACCACCATGGCTCAATTTTCTGACAAATAATGTACATGCCTGTAAGGTGAAAACTACCACTAGGAAGGTAGACACTCCTTAAAACCATCAACCTTTCAAGACCAAAAGAGCAGCATTGCCTAAGGACAAACTTCAGAAGGCAGGAAGGGCTAGGAAAGGAGAAATGGAAACAGGAAATATAGAGTAAAAGTGGAATGAGTGATGCTACCTTTTAGGGACTGCAATTAATGACATGAACCAAAATGTGTATGAATTGTTGAATGAAAACCTGATTTTCTCTGTAAACCTTCAACCAAGTCCCAATAAAGAGTTAAAATATACATATCCTCACTAAATTAGTCTGGTATGTCTTCTGTGACTCTATTATCCCACATTATTGATGAAGTTCTACCTACCGCAGTAACAGTATAAATATTGGAAAAGAAAGAGCAACTATGTTTATGCAAAATTACATATATATTACAAAATCCAATAGATCAAAGCCAAAAATATTAAAGATTATAAGAATTGAATAAGGTAAGTAGATACAAGATAAATATACAGAAACCAATCACATTTTCCTTTATAGTTACAATAACCAATTAAAATTGAATGGAAAAGAAAATGATGAAAACAAAATAAATTTAACCAGAAAAAAGATCTATATGAAGAAAACTATAACATTTTCTTGTAAGTAAAACCAGACTTGTTATTGTTGTTACATTCTGTCAAATTGGTTCTGACTTATAGATAGGTACTCTGTAAAGGGTTTCAGAGGAGAGGCTGATGGGTTAGGATCACCAACCTTGTGGTTAGCAGACCATTGCGTATCCTACAGTGCCACACCAGGACTCTAAGAAGCTTATTATTAAGACTTATTGGAAATCAAAATGAATTATAGTGAATATAATGGAATATTTTTGAGAAACTGGACAAACTGTTGAAAGATATCTAGAAAAATAAATATACAAACATTTATAAAATATATCTAGAAAGAATAGTGAGGGGAGACTTTCCTCAAAGATAATAAAGCATACTACAAAATTGCTCTGATGACAGTGGTAATGATACTTCTACTATGGCTTCTATTAGAAGTTCACGTTTATTGAGTTTCTATGCTCCAGCCACTAAGTACTTTATACACAACTAATTCTCACAGTGACTCTATGAGACTTGTATTTCTATTATCCCTATTTTATCAAAGAAGAATCAATGCATTTGAATTATGGTGTTGAAGAATACTCAAAGTACGATAGACAGCCAGAAGAATGAACAAATCTGGTTTTGGAAGAAATACAACCAGAATGCTCCTTAGAAGTGAGAATGGAGAGACTTTATCTTTTGTACTTTAGACATGTTGTCAGGAGGGACCAATCCCTAGAAAAGTACATCATACTTGGTAAAGTTGAGGGTCAGCATAAAAGAGGAAGACCTCCAACAAAATGGACTGACACAGTGGCATGAACAACAGATTCAAACATGACAATTGTGAGGTTGGCACAGGACCAGGCAGTGTTTCATTTTGTTGTGCATAGTGTCATTATGAGTCAGAACCGACGTGAGGGAACCTACCAACAGAAATTTTAGATACGAGGAAACTGAGATACTAAGAGGTTACGTAAAATGACCAAGGTTAAATTCAAAACTGGCAAGGGTCTACTCGAGTGTGAAAGTAATTAGTATATCATTTTGAAAAAGTACTTAGGTCATTTTTATTCATTCATTTAACACATATTTATTGAATGGATAATCTTTACCGAATAGAATTTTAGATGCTGGGACTATATGACGGCTCCCACTATCATGAAACTTTCATTTGACATTGGGGAGCAGGATAAAATGAGAAAGAAAATAAGGTGATTTCAGAGTCTGATAAGGATGTTAACAAAGAAAGAAATCTCAGTGATGTGAAAGAAACAAACTCAAAGGGGTACCACTTTTTATGAGTATCTAAGAAGCCATCTCTGAAAAACAAAATTTTTAAGTGAACACTGGGCTGAGAAGAGGACTGCCATACAATGAGCTGGTAATGTTATAGACAGGCAGAAAAGCAAGTGTAAAAAGTCCTGAGTTGGGACCACCTCAGAAGGTTCAAGAAATATAAAGAAAATCAACATGTTTGTGATAGGGACAGTCTAGGGGCAAAGAGAATGAAAGCAGGATTTGGGACCATAGTAGAGAAAATAGCACTAGGTGTAGTCAACAACAAAGGAGCACAAGGACCTTAAATTACTACAGCCAACAATAAAGAACTTTATCTAAACCTTTAAGTCACTTGTGCTTTATTAGCACATTAAATCGCACAGCCCTCAGCTCCACAGTACCTCTAGCAAGGACCAACTAAGTACAGAAAGGGGTAGTGCGCCATTTCCAGAAACCTCTGACCCTTTACTAGGAATTAAATGAATACTGCTCCCTTTTATTATATTATGATAGAGCAGACACATTAAAATGCAGATCCAAGACCCCGCCTGGGTCTTCTCCACTCTGCAGAGACAGACTCGTTCTCTACCAATAAGCTGCTTGTGCTTTAAAGTCAACTTGTGCCGGTGTCTTGTTTGATTATGGTCAAGTGCAACTTGCCCCCACTTCTTTGGGCGCAGTGAGTAAAACAAACCTACATACAGAGGACAACAACTGGAACAGATGAAGCCAAGTATATGAGAGAAAGTAGATGTTTATTACAGGATCCCAGACACATACAAAAAGGTGTGTATATGTGGAAGGTCAGGTAGATTACTGGATAAAATAGACTATCTTAAATGGAGTGAAGAACTAATGGAATATAAGGTAACCACAATGGGGTTGGAGTGGGGGGGTATGGTGGAGGGAGGCAGGAGACAGACATAGCCTTCACTCCAGCAATATCACTGCTAGGATTGGCATACACATGTACAGCTATATGCAGAAGAATGTTATTGTATGGTAATCTGCAAAAGGAAAACAACTGGAAAAACCTAACATTGATCACCTAGGGAATGGCCAAACATTATGGTATAGCATGTAAAGACACATTACATAGGCACTGAAGAGTCAGGTACTAAACTGATAGGGACAGGTGTTCTAAAAATAGGTGATAAAACGCAGGTACACATGTATATAGCATGAGGGCATTTTTATATTATGAGATTCCCTGCAGTATGTTGTCAGGAATTTTAACTCCTCAATCTGATCTTGGATAAATTCCACTTTGCTTCTTCTCTCGCCATGCAAATGTCCTCTTGCATACCATCCTTCTACCTCTTTCTCTAACTTAGTCCCTGCCATGATTCAGCTCACAGCCCATTGCTTGTTTCTTTACATAAAAGCATGAGTAGCATCACAAAAATTTAAGAGAACGTCTCCTTATAATTAAAAAACAAACATAATAGACTCGTAATAACTTGGGAATGACTGAATCAACTCTAATGACTTTGGAGTATCTATACAGCAAAAGAAATTTAAATCTATTTAAAAACTTAAAATCACATAATAATGAGCAAGAAAAGGCAAATAAATGTTCTGCTAAACTAGAAAAGATATGAATGATGAATTACACATGAGATAATATCAGCTCCACAGCAACTAACAACAATTCTTACCTCTACTTTTGTACGATAGAGAACAAGTCGTTTAAGGCCACATAATTTGGCAACATGGTTGAAAGCTTGAGGTGGTAATTTATCACAAGATGAGAGATTTAAGTCCTGTAGATTTGGACACATCTCAGAAATAACCTCCAAGCAAGTTTCATTAAGGAAGTGGCTGCAAGATAATTCAAGGCGTACTAATTCAGATCCACAAACCTTCAGGAACCTGTAAAAACAATGGTCTGTGTGAATTTTATCAAATTAGGAGATACTTTCCCCAAGGAATTTGGAATTATATCAATTTTAAGATGACACTCTTAGAAAAAATGGACTTCTATTAGCAAACATAAAACTTGTTTTCCTAAATTCTCACTCAATGCCTACTGAAATATACATGGTTAGATAAATTAAGTAGTCACATCCCCTAATAGGTCAGCTAATGTCAACTGTAAATTTTATCAGAGGTTGTACTTAAGTTGTGGGAGCACAATGACACCATCTGAAAAGTACTGAACTGAGAACCATAAAGTCCACAGTTCAAGTCCACCAGTCAATGCACAGGAGAAAGATGAGGCTTTCTGCTCCCTTCAAGATAAAACCTTGGAAACCCTACATGGGGTTGCGGAGTTGGAACCAACTCGACACCACTTAACAACAATATTTACTTGTAAAGCCATAAACTAAACAACAAAAATCTATATGCTCTTATAAGATATTCTCCCCACTTAGCAATAATACCCTTATACTACTGAATAACTTATTTTGAACACTACACACACAATGACTGCTTTATATTAAACAAATAGAACTCAGAAAATTCCTGAGTTGATGGACTACACTGCTGTGATAGGGTTTCTGTAGCAGTTACTATTTAGTAGGTAGACTGCTTAATGGTGAAATGATCATGACATGTTCAACTACTGCTTCATATAAAATATACAGATATAATTCAAGGTGGTGTTGTTAGGTGCCCTCAAGTCAGGTCCGAATCATAGTAACCCTGTCTACGGTTTCCAAGGCTGTAAGTCTTTATGGAAGCAGAAAGCTTCATCTTTCTCCAGAGATCCACTGGTGGGTCTAAACTACAGACCTTGGACTAGAAGTCCAGTGCTTATCCTATAGCACCACCAATGCTCTAATCCAAGGAATAGGACAGAAATTTTCTTATCAAAGTAGGAGTCACAATATTTATTTTAGTTGCATTACAGTTGGGGTAGAAGGACATCCCTGTTCACAGTCATCACCTGAAAACACACTAAAAATTCATGTGAATTAAATAATAGTACAAAGGGGCTTCAAACAATTCATGGAAAAATGAAATGGAAAGATAATGGAATTTTTCCATGAACTTTTTGAAGCTCCTTCATATAAGTAGCTATGGTGGTAAAATGGGTAAGCTCCTGACTGCTAACTGAAAGGTCAGCATTTCAAACTCATCAGCTACTCTGCAGGATAAAATAGCCAATGATAGGATCCCATAAAGACTATAGCCTAGGAATCCCTTTGGGACAGTTCTACTCAGCCATATAGAATCACTAAGTTGAAACTGACTCAGAGATACACAACAACAATATTATTTGCATCCATAAAACTTTATTAACTGAACAAATTTAACCTTTAAATAATGCACCAATTATTTCTGTCCAGTTTCCTTGTCATTTTCTTGCCTACCAAGTGTGGTATCACTAATACAGTTTATTTTTGTGACGCCTTTTTTCTAAATGATATAATGAGCTTACAAATACAAATACATAGTAAAACATCAGATATCTATAGATACTTCAATACAGTAACAATGAACTGTAAGTCAAAGATGTATTTTTTGCTTTATTCCAATACTTCTAAATACTTCTGCTATTGTTGCTGTTGTTAGGTGCCATTGAATCAGTTCCGATTCGATTCGTTAATGACCTTGTATACAATAGAATGAAACACTGCCCAGTCATGTATCATCCTCACAATTATTATGTTTGAGGCCATTGCTTCTGCCACTGTGCCAATCCATCTAATTCGGGATCTTCCTCATTTTCACTGACACTCCACTTTACCAAGCATGATGTCTTTCTCCAAGCATGAGTCCCTCCTGATAACATGTCCAAAGTATCTGAGACAGTCTCAACATTCTAGCTTCTAAGGAGCATTCTGGCTATATATAGTTCTTCCAACAAAGATTTAATTCTTTCTCAGGAAGTCCATGATACTTTTAATATTCTTCTCCAACACCAAAACACAAATGCGTTTATTTTCTGTCCAACTTTCAATATGAGGCAATTGAAAATATCAAGAATTGGCTCTTTAAAGGTCTTGTGCAGAAGATTTGCAGAATGCAACACGTCATTTGATTTCTTGACTGGTGTCTCCATGAGTGATGATCCAAACAAATGAAGTCTTTGACAACTTCAATCTTTTCACTATTTATCATGATTTTATTTATTGTGAGGATTTTCATTTTCTTTACATTGAGCTACACCCCATACTCAAAGACTGTGCTCTTTGATCTTCATCAGTATTTTAAGTCCTCTGCACTTCCAGCAAGCAAGGTTGTATCATCTGCATATCACAGGTTGTTAAAGGGTCTTCCTTCAGTCCTGATGCCAAATTCTTCTTCCATAATCCAGCTTCAAGGATTACTTGTTCAGCATGCAAATTAAGTATGGTGAAAGGATAAAACACTGGTGTACACCTTTCCTAATTTTTAACTTACTCAGTATCACCTTGTTCTGTTTGAACAACTGTCTCTTAGACTATGTAAAGGTTCCTCATGAGCACAGTTAAGTGTTCTGGGAACCTACTCTTCTCAATGTTATCCATGGTTTGTCATGATCCACACAGTTGAATATCTTTGCATAGTCAAAGAAGCACAAGTAAACATTTCTGGCATTCTCTGAATTCAGCCAAGATCTATCTTATGTCACCAGTGATATCACTAGTTTCTGAATCCAGCTTGAATTTTTCTGAATCCAGCTTGAATTTCTAGCAGTTCCAAATGGGTAACCAGCTTTCCTATGGTCCATGCACAAGACCTTAGGAAAGTCATTTACTCAAGTCTCAACATTTCCTCAGGTGAAAGGCGGACTTGAAGGCTGTAATACCATACTCCCTATACTACCCTGTGGTTTTAAACAACAAATAGGACTTGAAAGCAGTGTGTAAAGGTTAAAGCATTCCACAAACATTAAAATCAACTTCATATCATGTATATGTGTATATATATGATATAACTTATATCTTGGCAGCTCACAGTCATACAACAAGAAGAACATTCAGTAGCTATATAATGTATTCTAAAGACTGTATACATGCCCACTCCTCACTATCAACTGGTCAGTTCCAAAGATCAGGTCATTACATGAAAATCAGCATTTCTGAAAAATTGGAGGATGACCACAACAGATCACAAAGTGGAAAATAAATACATCATAATATAACTGACAAATTACATGAACCACCAAACCACTAAGAATCATGGCTCAACCAAGTTGACACATAACCTTAACCATCACAGCCAGCACATCTTGATGCTCATTGCTGCCAAACATATCTTGTTAATGTGTAAAATTGTCTGATAGATGTTTTACTACAGTTGTAAATGCTAAATGTTGGAATGAGGAGTAGGTGCAATTTAGTAATCACAATATCTTATTTACATTGAACATCCATTCATTCTTTACAAATGCAATGTTTTCTGCTCTTTCTAAATGCACTGCTTCTTTTTTAATGTCAAACTCAATGGCCTTGTATTACTTGACTTAGTCTTAGTCTGGAAGCTCCTCTGAAACGTGTTCAACATGCTAGTAACACTCAAGATTCCACTGACAGACAAGCTGTATCAGTGCCTCAGAGGCACTGGCCAGGAATCAAACCCAGGTCTCCCACATATATTTTATCCAGCCTCAAAGCCATGGGCTTGCTATTCTGGAATGCTCTGTCAGCTTCACTCAGTCCCTCACTTCCACTCTACAGGTTTTTACAGACTATGTTAGTGAGGTTTCTATGATACTTTCTATTCCACTTCCCTGTTTTGTTTTGTTCTTCTTTCCTTGGAACTTTTCGCTCGGATTCCTAGTGTGGTGCTGTAGGATCAGCTCTCGACTATAAACCACAAGACCGGCAGTTCAAACCCACCAGCTGCTCCTTGGAAACCCAAGTCAGTACCGCATTTAACAGCAACAACCTTTAGGGAGAAGTGGCAGTCCATTATAGCAATTCTTGCCTTCTGTGTGGGAGACCTGGGCTTCATAGTATTAAAGAGCACATTACAAAACTTAAATGCATATATTAACTCTTATAATTTAAACCTTAAGGTATCTTACTGCATTAAGGACTTCACTACGTGGCAAAGCAATTCATTTATATATATGATTCCTGGTGTGGTGCTGTAGGATTAAGCACTGGACTGCAAACCACAAATTGGTGGTTCAAACCTTCCAGCTACTCCTCAGAAACTTTGTACAGGGTTGCTATGAGTCATAATTGACTCGACGTCACTAACAGCAAAAAGAGACAGAGAGACAGTTCTGGTATGATAATGCACTGGACCGCAAGGTCAGTTTGAACAGCAAGGTTGGCGGTTCAAACACCAGCTGCTCTTTGGAACCTAGCAACAATCTAACAACAACAATACATATATATACTCCTGGTGTGGTGCTGCAGGATAAGCGGATAAGCACTGGACAGTGAACCACAAGGTTGACAGGTTCAAACCCACAAGATGTTCTGCAGAAACCCTGTATAGGATCGCTGTAAGTAGAAATTCACTTGATAGCACATAAGAACAACAAAAATATATGTATAGATATCAACAGATATACAGGACAATGCACTGGACTGCAAGGTCAGTTTGAACTGCAATGTCAGTAGTTTAAACTCATCAGTCACTCCTTGGAAATCCTTTACAGGGTTGCTGTAAGTAGAAACCTACTTGACGGCACTTAAAACAACACCAATAAGCTCAAGTGTTTGTTTTTTTAATTGAAAATATATATTTTTTAAATATTTGAGATTATAATACCATGTATTTGGAAGATAGCTACCTGGCCAACTAATTGGAAGACATCATATATGTGCCCATTCCAAAGAGAGATGATCCAATGGAATGTAGAAATCATTAGACAATACCATTAATATAGCATCCAAGTAAACTTCTGCTAAAGATAATTCAAAAATGGCTGCAATAGTACATTGACAGGGAATGCCAGAGGCTCAAGCTGAATTCAGATGAGGACATAGAATGACAGTTATCATTTGCTGACGACACATGGATCTTGGCTGAAAGCACAGAATACCAGAAAGATGTTTACCTGTACTTTACTGACTACGCAGTCTTTCGATTGTGTGGATCATGACAAGCTATGGACAATACTGCAGAGAAAGAGTAATCTGAAACACTTAATTGTACTCATGAGGAACCTGTACATAGACCCAGAGCCAATTTTTTGAACAGGAGAACAATGAATGGTTTAAAATCAGAAAAGGTGTGTGCCAGGGTTGTATTCTTCCAGCATATTTATCAATCTGTATGCTGAGCAAATGATTGTATAAACTGGATTATATGAAGAAAAACGTGGCATCAGGATTGGAGGAATAGTCGTTGACAACCTGCGATATGGAGATGACACAATCTTGCTTGCTGAAAAGTGAAAAGGACTTAAAATACTTATTGATGAAGATCAAAGACTACAGTCTTCAGTATGGATTGCATCTCAATGTAAAGAAAGCCAAACCCCTCACCACTGGGTCAATAAATAACACTAGATAAATGGAGAAAAGATTATAGTTGTTAAAGACTTCATTTTGCTTAGATCAACCATCAACAGTCATGGAACCAATACTTAAAAAATCAAACAACATATTGCATTAAGCAAATCTTTTGCATAAGACCTCTTTAAAGTGTTCAAGAGCAAAGATGGCAGTTTGAGGACTGAGGTGTGGCTGACCAAGCCATAGTATCTTTAATAACCTCATATGCATGTGAAAGTTGGACAATGAATAAGGAAGACCATAGGAGAATCTGTTGGAGAATACTGAAAGTACCACGGACTGCCAGAAGTACTAACAAAATCTATGTTGGAATAAGTATAGCCAAAATGTTCCTTGGAAGCCAGGATGGTGAGACTTCATGTCTCATACTCTCATATTTATCAGGAGAGATCAATCCCTGAAGGACATGATACTAGGTTGAGTGGAGGATCAGTGAAAAAGAACAGAACCCCCAAAGTGATGGACCAACCCCCAAAGTGATGGACCGACACAGTAGCAACAATAGTGAGATTAATACAGGACCGGGCAGTGTTTCATTCTGTTGTGCGTAAGGTCACTGTAAGTCACTACCGACTCGATGGCACCTAACAACAACAACAACACAGTATCTCTTTTCCTTTTGTTCTCATCAATGAACTTTTCCTCTCCAAAGAATTACAGAGTTATATCAACTCAATCACCATAAAGCCAACTAGTAACAGGCAGTATAAAACTTCCCAGGTTTATCTAATCAAAAGAATTTGAAAATACAACAGACACAATGATCATGCCTTACTACCTTCTGGCTCTTCCTCTCAAAGACTGCTACAATGCATATTTCTACCTGAACAGATTATTTGGTCAGAGTCATTGTACTCTCCTCCTAAAAGTCTCCATCCTACTAAGGTAGAAGTACTAGCCCACTCAATTAGCTGGACTCAACATTTATTTCGTTTTAAAAACTCTCTTTATATCATTGTTTTTAAAAATGCACAATTACATATCCTTTTGTCTTTGTCATCCTTTTATTCATCTCAACTGTGGGAAGTCACTTAAAAGAAAAACAGTTTTTTCAGTTCCTTCAGCCTATTCATTCCATGTGAAGTCTCAAAAAAAATATTTCTTGATATTGAGGGTATTATGAGAACACCTAAATTCACATAAATAATTCCAAACTAGGTCTCCTGCAATGAAAACCAGAGTCTCTGGAGAGAGAAACAAATTTCTTATCCTTATGAGGCGAATTAATTTGTCCAGAGTAATACATGTATATAGGAAGTAATTTACTAAATGGAACTTGAACCCTAAAATAATTACAGGAATGAATGATTTAATCTGAGTTTACTCATCACAAAATAAGAGGCACTGATCCTCCTAACCTGCCTCAGGCATATAACGGCAAGGAGAGAATTAAGTCTAAAGATCCATGTTTCTGATGTCTAATTTTAAGTTTTGTTAGCTGACCCTTGGTGAGTTTTATAAAAAGAGTAAAAATAATTTTAATTCCAAATAATTTACTGCATCATTTATTATATACGATACAAACTAAAGCCATTACAAACATAACTTGCTTAGCAGTGTATGGTACTATTTAGCAATGGTAAAAGGAAGGGGAAAGGAAGTCTTAAAATCACCTGTACTCTATAGGAGTTGTGAGGCTAAGAAAGACAACTGTATAAAACAAAGGAACTCAATTGAATAAACAAATCCATGAATGGGCAGTAAATTCTTAAAATAATAAACTGAAGCTCTGGGTCAAAAATCTACTAATATTTCTTGCACCTAGAATATACAAATATGTTTTCTGAAGGAATGAATACATACTACTAACAACAAGAAGAGGATGAGGGGTAAAAACCCATTTAAAACTGGGAGTGGGTCGGGGGGATAGAAACAAGGTGATTAGTGTGGGCAACTATTTGAAAAGATGATAGTGGAAAAGTGAAGCTAGGGCTTTCTGAACATTAGAATGATGTCATTAAGCCTTAAAGCACAAACAGGCAGGCATGCAAAGGGATATCCAAGACTTTAGGAATCTATATTAGAAAAGGAAAGTGGAATTATAATAGATGTGATTTTAATGAGTAATGATATGCATGAGCAGTACTCGAAGTTGCAAATCACAAATCTGCAGTCAGAATAGGATTTTAATAACTGATTAAAAGTTTTAAGTTCTCATTATTCCAATTTAACCTATTTCCTTGCTAGTCTGAATATTAAAAATTCCTTTAAAATCCAGCTAAAGAATAATGTGTGAGGACAAAGTTTTTAGGCAACAAAAATAAACTATATCAAACTTTTTTCCCAGACTTGCTTAAAAAGCAACTCATCATCATTGGTCTCTAGGTTTAAACCGTACTTTTTTTTCTTTAAAGTATTATAAATAAGTCTTCTTCACAGTAATGAGCATAAATAGACCATACTTATTCATAGATTATTCATTAATAATCAAGTTATGAATATTTATTGTTTATTCTGGGAACGCTGCCTACAAGCCATAATGACTATCAATTCAGCAGTCAAGTCAAGGGGGCCAACAGCAATCAGAAGGCAAAACTTTAATACTCCCCTCCCCAATAAAGATTCTCTCTTGTTATTTAAACGTTTTCTTTTCTTGATGGGAACAGTGACTGTGCTTAAAGGAATGCTATCAAGAGTTACGGCTTTCCTGGCTGAAATGCTACAGTAAAATATGGAGAACATAAATTTATGTACGCACTTCTGTGATTATTCAAACAGCCCCACGGCAACCAACCTGGGTGAATTGATAATGGAAGAGAAATTCCTGGTGAGAAAGTAGATTGAAGCTCTAACCTTGCAAAGGATCTTAATCCGTTATCAGTCTAAGATTTAAAACATAGCAAAATTTTCTACTGACAACTGATGCCACTTCTCATACACCAAAACGAGCTGCATAGAGTTTTCAAAAATTGAGTGAAGAGTACTTTACATTTTATACATTATATCACACTATGTATAGCATTTTCCCAAAGAAGCTGGACTTCAGCCATTCACTACCAGTGTTTTCTTTACTGTCTATACTCATCAGTTTATATGACTATATAAAGGATATGTTTATGTTTTTATCTTTATTCCTGCTACAGTCTGAATGCAAGAACTATATAAGAGAAGTATACCACTTACACCTCATTACATAGTCAACAATACCCAATACAATATCTTGCACACAAAGGGTGAAAACAAACTCTATAGATTCATAGTAGTGAGAAGCACTGTGTGAAATGCTATAAGAGTCATTTAAAAACCCAAAGTCCTCATAATCTAAAACAATGCTTAAGGACACCAATTGTTCTATCTGTTCTCATATTCAGTTAGTCTTGATTTATGTTCAGTGCTATATGCTCTAAATACCCAATTAATAGTTACAGTTCTTCCTGATCCTATTAGCAAAGAATATGCAGATGAAGTGTGCATCTGTGGACAGGAGGCAATAGAAAGGACTAAGTTGTGTTCCACTGGATGTCAAATGTCCAGCAAGTTTTAAAACGTGGATTCTATAGAAATGCACTGAGATCACAATGCTTAAAAGAAATGTCTTATTTTTCCACTACAGATATATGTTCAACTAATTTACATAAACAGAAACAATTTGGTGTATAGAGCATGTTATAAAATTGCTCATCCTTTTGGCTCACAATACCATACATAATGTTTTATCTGAGTTCTATCTGGCAGGAAAAAAAAAAAAAATCCAGTACAATCAGTTTCAAAATGCACCACAAGCCATTACTGCTTGTGTTTGTTTTACTCTGATGCATAAACATTTTGAGCACAGTGTTATGATTTCAAACGTTTTACTTCATCTGAATCTAGTGGGATCAATTATTTCTGGAAATGCATTTTTATTTTTAAATCTGAGTCAAGGGGGAGCACTGTCCAAGAATGCAGCCAACTGGAGATTTGTTTAGGGATACTTGTAGTTCATTTTTAGATTTTAAAAACAGGGTAAATTATTATTCACTAATCAAATGTAACAGGTAACTTTCCTCCAGAGGCTGTATTTTCATTATTTAACCTAACGAATATGATGGGATTATACTATAACATACAATGAGAACACGCATCATGACGGTTAAGAGAAAAACACCTGTTCATATATTAAGAAAAACGACTTTGGCATTACTAAGTGAATACGATTTGTGCAAACGTTTAAGTGTTTAACAGGTGACATTTAATAGTAAAAAAACGAAATGCTTAAATAGAAAGGAGCGGAAACACCTGGGCAGGTCTGCAAGTGTGGTCGCCTATTTAGTATGCAATTGCATTTTCAACGTAATTAGTTTAATTGAGCTTCTAAATTTGGGTGATGTACTGCACATGTAATTAAGATTTAATTAAAAATGTTCTATAATAAATTGTTTTCCATTTCTGACAAATCACATTAGAGAGGTAGATTTTGATTTGGAAATACTTTTTTTAATGTGTTAATCATCTGTACTGAAAATATGAGAAAGAATAAAACAGGAATTTTGGTAAGATACACGGGATTTTAAACCATGAGGTAAAGGGCATCATTGCCCTTCATAGTACTATGAAGTTTAGCTGAAGTGGATGGTAAAAATCATTCATATTTGTAAGCAGCAGTACTCTGAATAAGATGATACACAAAATGCATTTTCTTTTTTATACCTGTGAAGTATACAGAATAAAATTTCAAACTTTTATTGTGGAAATATAGTTAAGTACACACCCTGATGGTAACAGTCTCATTAAGGCTTTACACTAACCTGCTAAATCCTAACACAGAGATGAAGCCTCGATTGCCGGTCCAAGATAAATTAAGCCACTGAACAAGAGCGCATCGAGTCTGTAGAAATTCCAAAGATGTGTCATTTAGTTTTGCCCAGTATGGTTGCAAATTGAGGTGGATGTATTGTAGAGGATCACAACAATGCTGGTTCATTAGTTTGCAAGTCTGGGCTAATCTGCACAGGTCTGGTAGTGTAAGATGATTCAGAATCAGTTGAATGAGCTACGTAAAACAGAGAAACCAAGGTTATCAAGACTGAAAAACAAGCATCACTTCATTAAGCATATAAGTGATCTAATAAAGAATAGTATATTTATAACAACATTTTCACATGGAAAGTAAATCAACGTTCAACAGAACCATCCAAATGCAAAGCCACACATATACATAGAAATATATCTGTATGCATTTCAAAATTGTTCAGTGTATTCAGATCATGTTGATTACTCATTTTCTTAGGGTGCAAAGATATAGATTTGGTATTTAGTGAACATCTACACACCAGATACTGGTTATAACAGAATTCTCTCTCATTGTTGACAACATAGTAGGGATTATTAATGACAATGATTTGTTGGAATATCCTTGATGGATAGAAGCATAGAATGCCAACACAAGACAGAACTAACCCTAAAGTGAAAGTGTACTTGTGCCAGAAGGCTCAGTTTTAGAGGATGAGGATAACCAGGTGAGCAGCAGGGCAAATGGCAAGGAATGTGGTTACAGAGGACTTCACAAAAGCATTTGGATTTATCCTGAAAGTAATGAGGAGCCTTGACAAGACTCACACTGCATTTAAAAGCTTGCACAAGTGTGTACTCACTTAGTAATGCCAAAGTCATTTTTCTTATGATAGGAACAGTTGTTTTTCTTTTAACCTGCATGATGCTTGTTCTCACTGTATGTTACAGTATAATCCCATCATTTTTGTTACGTTAAGTAATAAAGAGTACAGCCTTTGGAGGAGAAATTACCTGTTATTTTTTTTATTAGTATATAATAGTTTACCCTGTTTTTAAAATCTAAAAATGAACTACAAACCATCTCCAGTTGGCTGCATTCTTGGACAATGCTTTCCCCTGACTCAGATTTAAAAAATAAAAATGCAGATCCAGAAATAATTTCCAGAACTAACTGCAGAGTGCCATGTTCAGATCTCTGTTTCAGAAAGCTCACTGCAGGGGACATTAGTGTAGGTAGGGAAGCAGGACAGAAAACCAGTCGGGGTACTACGGCAGAATTTGAAGAAAGAAAAAGACAGTTGACAATGGTGTGCTCACAGACACAAAATGCAATGAGGAGGTAGATTTGATTTTTAAAAATAGCTAATTAAAATTGTCTCCCTGAACTAGTCAAGATTTTATCTTAATTGGTGACAAGTTAGAGGTTTATGAGTTAATTTTCAAAGAACTATTACGAATATCCTATTCTGAACAAAAGCAACAAGAAAACACAGAGGAAAACAGACCAAGTACTTGCTAAATGGAAAAAAAGATTTAGATGACAGAAATTGAGCTTTTTACTTAATTCTATGTATTTAATCTAAGTCAACTTTTTGATTTGTAAATTTGAACCCTTTAATCTAAATCTTCTTCTTCAATCTATTTCACTATCTAGGCTCAGTATTTAGTACAGGTCAGAATTTCAGTGTCTTAGGCCCAAATATTACAGGATTAAGAATGACTATAAAATAATCTTTAAAATGAGGTTAAAGAGTATTTCTAAATCACAGTTGACTAATATAAATCCTGAATATATTAAAGTTTGGGGCATATTTGTATCATTTGAACTAGGCTTTTGAAAAATAACATTAAGGTTAACATATGTGTGTGTATTAGTATATGCTTTAAAACAGTGAAATTAAATTAAATATTAATCCATGATCTCTTCATCCAGATAACTCTAACCTGTAAAATATGGTATAAACAAAAATACAAAAAATTAGAAAACCCAAGCATTTAAGATGTAAAATGAAAGTTTTCTTCTCTACCCTCCATCTACTAGCCTTTCTCTCCACAGATAACCACTGGTTTTTTGATCCCTTCCAGATGAATGTGTACGAACTTCTACTCTTAGATTTGTACTAAAAGCTAATGATAGTATATACACTGCTTTCTACCTTGCTTTTCTCATTTACTGATACATTTTGTAGATCATTCTGTATCTGTGCAGATTAACCCATTCTATATTATATAACATTCTCTGTTCTTTTTCTTACTGCAATAGTGCTGCACATCTTTGCCAATATTTGTAGTATATTCTTAGGGCACATTCCATGCATTTAAAAGATTTTATATATGTGGAAAATTGCCATTCAGAATGTTTTTTCACCAATTTATACATCCATGAACAATGCATGAAAGAATCCATTTGCTGTGGGTTAATACAATTTCCTGCAAGGTCAGTTTGAACCACAGGGTCAGTGGTTCAAGATCACAACTACTCCCCAGAAACCCTATACAGGGTTGTTATGAGTCAGAACCAACTCGACGACACTTAACAACAACAACATATCATAGGCACCACTGGCATCAAGCATTTAAATTTTGCCATTATGAAAGGCAAAAACAAAGCAAACCAAAAAAAGCACTATTGTAAAAAGTCAAGAAAAGGTTCTTGTACTAAAAAAATATATGATGGTTACCAGGTGTGGGAGGGAAGGGAGAATTATTCACAGACTATAGGGTTAACACAACTTAACTGGAGTGATTGGAAGGTAATAAAAAATAAATGGGAGATTAGCAGAAGAAAGAAGAAGATTGGGGAAGACACAGGCAGGAATGCAAAAGTTAAGAGAATAGAGGTAAATACTGTTGACTGATGGTACTGAAAGAGGCGACTGAAATGATGTACATGATTTATTGAATCTGTAAACCTTCACTCAACTCACAATAAACTGCTTAAAAAATTGACAATGGTAACAAGAAAAAAACCACCAAAAAGATAATATGATGTTCACTGTTACAGTAGGACTTTTTCCTTTGACTTAGTATGAAAGGCATTCAGAAAGTTCATGGAAAAATAGAATTGAAAGATAATGCAATTTTTCTATAAACTTTTTGAAGCTCCCTTGCATTATTATATAAATTACATAATATGAAAATACTCTGATTTTCCGACATACATAAATTTGGTATTATTCTTTTAAAACAGTTCTATTTACAGTTTTTTTTCAGGTGTTTATATTAACATTCACAGGTAACACTGGTCTATAATTTTCTTTTTGTGTGCTCTCTTAATTAGTGTTAACAAACTTTTTTTTTCTTAATGCTATGAAAGATTTAAAATAATACAGGAATTACACATTCCTTAAATGTTTAAGAAAACCTATGAATCATCTGGGCTTGGCAACTCATGTTTTTGAAGAATTAAAATTTTGTTGTTTTAACTATATTAAAAGTTTATTACAGCAGAACTTTTTTAGGCAGTACAAAGAGGTACTAAAAGTTAGATATATTCCAGCAGCAGAGAAAAATAATTTACTCTTTGCAGGTAATTCTTATTTAAATAACCTCTAACAACTTCAGACATGGTTACAAAAAGTAACTATATCAAAATATGTATACTGTGTGAAAACATTCTATGATATACTCTAAGCAAATAGAAAAATAATGCAAAAAAGCACTTTAAAACTTTGATTAAATATTAGGTAACAGATTTCAAGTATATTAATCATTACTCATCTATTATCTACTCTCTGTCAAAATGTGTTTAATATGAGAGCTGTTGTTGTTATGTGCCGTGGAGTCAGTTCCATCTCATAACGACCCTTACAGGGTTTCCGAGGCTGTAAATCTTTACGGGAGCAGAAAGCATCATCTGTCTCCCGCGTAACAGCTGGTAGTTTTGAACTGCTGACCATGAGATTAGCAACCTGATTCATAACCACTATATCCTATTATAAAGTGCCATTTGATATCATAATGCTTTGTTTCCTTCCACCTTCTTAATGCCTTAACCAAGTATGGTAAGGCTGTCTAAGCCCTTATACTATGGTCATAGGTCCACTGAATTGATAAAGGTAAAGGGCCATCAATGATCTTCAAATGTGGGCACTTCTAACTTAGCTCTCTGCAGTAATTAGAATCACTGACTACATACTTTTATATTTTCTTAGCTTGTAACACTTGCACTTAAGATTCTCCCAGCTTCTATGTGCTCCTTGTTGTTGTTGTTGTTAAGTGCCATCGAGTCGGTTCCGACCCATAGCGACCCTGTACAGGGTTTCCAAGGGTGTAAATCTTTACGGGAGTAGAAAGCCTCATCTTTCTCCCGCGGAGTGTCTGGTAGTTTCAAACCGCTGACAGTAAGGTTCGCAACCCAATTCGTAACCACTACGCTACCAGAGCTCCTTAGGTGTTAGAATTTCATTCTTGACCCTTTGTTCTAACTCTGGAGTTTCACTGGTAAATTTCATCTACCATGGTTCCCCTTCCCCTCTTTTAAGTAACTCACTCAGATCTAAATTAGAACTTCAAACTCAGCAACTACCTGCTATCCTCAACAGCAAGTCTGCTTTTATAAGTCCCAGGGACCTCAAAGTCATTGTGTCTTTCCCACACTCATACACTAACGCCTGCTTTACAATGAAAACATTGAATCATTCCCACCAGAAACCTCAAAGTCCCTTTCGGTTTCTGCTTTGTCTCCACATTCAGACCTTCTAAACTCTATAGATGTTTCTCCCACATTAATTCCTCCTCAAACGTACATACTTCAAGGGCTTCATCAGTTCTTGCCTAAATTATTGCACTAATCTAAAACCTCTCACTATGACCTCCTGCTAGACTATTTTCCATTTTCCACCAGAGGAAAGACTGAAATGTCATTTTGTTACTTACCTTCTTAAAACAAAACACAACTTTCAGTATCTTCCCACTTCCTACAGAAAAAGGTTCACAATCTTTTATATCATGACACATATGAAAGACAAAACCCTCATAGTGTCAAAACACCTGCAAAATTATTTTAATTGTGGGTCAAGGCATGTGTAGAAACACCTGCTGATCATAGATCATTCCTGTAATGTTAGCTATCATTTCACGCCTTTCTCACCTACTCAAAAAAGAACATATTAAGAACACATGAAAACAATGGAAAGTGAGTGTGAAACTGTCGTAAGTATAATTACTATATCTTGAATATGTTGGTGTTGCTGTTAAGTCCTGTCGAATCAGTTCCGACTCATAGTGACCGTGCATAGGGTCTCCAAGGAGCAGCTGGTAAGTTTGAACCCCCAACCTTGTGGTCCAGAACTTTATCCCCCAGCACCACACTGGGACTCCATATCTTGAATATAGCTCTAGCTATTTAACATAAATAAATTATTTACAAAATCTAAATTATCTGTGACTGCTTTCAATTGATTCTGGAGAAACATAACACCCTAAGGACCACTGTAAGGCTGACTGTATAAAATAAAAACCTCTTGGTAAAATTCACAGAGCCCTCCACAATATAGTCAATCATTGTGTTTGTAAATGAGACAGCCCTGAGTCTCCAGTTAGCTTCATCTTTCCCTATCAAATCCTATATATAGTTCAGCCACAATGAAATACTGAGTTCTCAAACCTGTAGTTTTACTTCTTCTCCCCTCTTTACATTCTCTTCCCTCTGCCTTAAGTTCTCCTCAGTCACCAAATATTCATTTAAATGTTATGTGCTGAGTATTTTACCAAGGAAGAATAAAATTCACAAACCATGTCAAACATATTTACTGAATATAAATTTCTATTTTATAGTTTGGGGAAATGTGTAAGAATCAGATATGTGATTCACTCTCCTCAGATGAAACACTCGAACTGCTGCCAGGACAGATGCTTCTCAGAGGAACAATACTGTCATTATCCCATGCTCCTTTCTCTCTCTCCAACTCAACTCTCCCTTAGCTTTCCTCCATCGTCAATATTAAGGGACAAACTGTGATGTTTCCTCTTCGTAATGCAAAATGTATCTTGCTTCCATGGGTGGCTCACTGAATTACTTTGGACTCAAACTCATATATATGTGGTTTTAGCTACTTCACAGCATGTAAACTGTAAAATGCTATATAGACATGATAGTTACTAATGCTGTTAGGCATTCGAGAGGTGTCTTATTGGTCCATGAAAGTTAAGCTACTTAATCTATTACAGTGAGACCTGAAATACCCACCAATTTGAAAGTCTAATGGATTAAAATAGAGGAGAGTCAAAATGGATTAAAATCTAAGAGTACACTTTTCTTAAAAGACATTTGATTACATTATTATAACTACATGCAGAATCTCTCAGCAAAGGACAGAATCCCTGAGACTGCTCCAAAATACCCAGAGGGCATTTGGAAACATATAGGGGACGTTTTGGTTGTCACATGACTGGCATACTACAATGATACAACATATTCAATGCCTCGGAGCCAGGAATGAGAAATATACTGTAGAATGCCTCTGTGCAGACAGAACTTCACATTAGCCATAAAATAACTATTTCCAGGTAGTCATACTCTGCCTGCCTAGATCAAAAAGTATAGTTAGAAGAATATAGAATAGAGTTAATATAGAAAAATAAATGAAGCTATAGACTACTACACGGAATAAGCATTCTCACAATCTCAATACTTTTAATAGCAAATCATCCGTAACATAAATAGTATATAGTTGAGCACATATTGCCCACATTTATATAATTATGAATTAGAGGAGCTCTGGTAGCCAATGGTTATGAGTTGGGCTGCTAACCTCAAGGACAGTACTTAACTTAAAAGCACTTAACACCACCACCAATGATGACAATGGCCTTACTTACACTGTTTCTCCAAGCTTGTTAATATGGAGCTCTGTAGTGTATTAGTCAGGCTGCTAACCTCAAGGTCAAGTATTGATATGGATACTGGCAGATGGGCGAGTCTTTGGTCAGAGAGACCTATGATTGCAACACATGGCAACCCCAGGTGTGCAGAGCAGAACTGATCCACAGGGTTTTCAAGGCTGTGTGATCTTTTAGAAGCAGATCACCAGACATGAACTTTTGGGTAGGTTTGAACCTTTCAGCTAGTAGTCAGGTGTTTATTCATTTGCATCACCCAGGGACTCCTTATTGTTAATTAATGATATCACATATTAAGCAGTACATGCAGAATTATTACAGTTAATTCAAAGCAAGAGAGGTGAAATTACATGAAATAATTTTGTCTGGGTTTTTTTAAATCAAAATATACTGTATATAAGTGCCATTGAGTCAGTTCTGACTCATAGTGAGCCTGTATAGGATTTCCAAGGAACAGCTGGCTGGTGAGCTTGCACCGCTGACCTTGCAGTTCAAACCAACCTAGTAGGCCAGCGCATTAACCCACAGCACCACACCAGGACTCCATATCAATACTTTAATATCTAGCAAAATAACTATAAAAATCTTAATAGTTAAAAACCTATAGACTTATGTCCAATATAGTTATTAACCATTTTCTGCTTACCTCATAAGGTAGTTTAGCAAAGTAGCCATTATTTGGCCCTTCCCGGAGGACAGTACTGCTAAACTTTTTGTTAAGAGTATCCAGTCCACAAACATCCTTTTCTTCATCATCATCATCTTCTAGATCATCCATGTCAATAAGTGAAGTCTTGAGAGAAAGCACTGGCTTATCCTTCATACCATGTAGCACAACTGCATCTAACTCAGTGTAATAATCCAGAAGAGAACTATTGACTTCCAGCCGTATAAGATTTGTGGGGAAATTTATCTGCTTAATACAAGGTTTAAACTGGCGAGCCTGGGAAGCATTCACCTTCGTAGGTCTCTCTGACCAAAGAATTGCCCATCTGCCAAAGAAAAAAACTTCCCTGTAATATACTTTAGAAAGAAATCTACTATAATCACAGTTATGACCCCATACCAATAAAAGTACAATGTGAATCAAAGTAACTAGAATCAAAACACAAGTATTGTAAAATCCTAAAGATTTAAGAAACTAATTGGCATAGGCCTTATTGCTCAAACTATTATTACTACTGTGACATTTTTATTGTGAAGGCTTACAGAGAAGATCAGTTTCCATTCACAGTTTGTTTCAAATCATTGATTGCAGTAGCCAGAATGGAAACTCAATTACTTTCCACTTCCTGTGTTTTTTGTTTCTATTCCTCCTCCTATCCTAGCCCCTCTGAGCTTTGTCCTTGGGTAAACGCTGCCCTTCTGATTTGACAACTCCCTAGAAATTTCTTTTGTGCATATTTCATATTGGTCCATTTTAAAACTGTAATTGGTAGGTAGAGATAGAATGAATGAAGAACAACATTCAGTTTTAGAGTAAGAATAAAGCATACAAGATAGAGCTCTCCCACTATGGAAACTAAACTAACCATCTTGTCTCACAAAAGGTCCCCATTTTCATTTCCGTTACTGGCCTCATACTCAAAACCTTCACATTATCTTTGATTTTTTTTTTTTCTATCACCAAGTTTTGTCAAATTTTTAATCAAATCTTCTCTTATTTACATGCTTTTGAATTTCACTATCATGTTTTAAGGAGCCCTGTTGGCTCAGTTGGTTGAGTGTTGTGATTTTAAATGAAAGCTGATAGTTCAAATCCACCAGCTAGTATGCGCAAGAAAGATGAAGCAGTTTGCTTCCATAAAGATTTACAGCCTAGAAAATCCTATGGAGCAGTTCTACTCTGTCCTATAGGATCACTGAGCGTTACAATTGACTTGACAGGTTTGGTTGGATCTTGTTTCTTGTCTCTCCATTCCCAGCCAAGTATCTAATACATAATTTTGTTGCTGCTGCACCATGGAGCTGGTTCCAACTTAGTGACCCTGTATAGCAAGGGTGGGGAACCTTTTTTCTGCCAAAATTTATAACTGTACAAAATTATCAACTTAGAAGTTAGCTTGCTATATTTGGTCAAACATTTGATTAACTCACCTCTAATGTGTTGCATTCAT
>NW_006408602.1:6245907-6258941 GCF_000296735.1 Chrysochloris asiatica | reverse complement strand
AAGAATTGATGCCTTTGAGTTGTGGTGTTGGAGGAGAATACTAAAAGTGCCATAGACTGCCAAAAGAACCAATAGATCTGTTTTAGAAGAAGTGCAGCCAGAGTGCTTCTTGGAGGCCAGGATGGCTAAGCTTCGTCTCTCATACCTTAGACATATTATCAGGAGAGAACAGTTCAAACCTATCCTATTCCTCAGTAACCTTATCCAGTGTTGCTATGAATTGGAACCAACTCAACAGCACTTAGCAATTTAACAATAAATGACAGGTGAACCTCCTTATTGTCTGCATACCTCCTAACCCACAAGAGAAAATAAGGCTTTCTGTTCCCATGAAGATTTAAAGCATCGGAAACCTTATGCAGGATCCCTGGGAGTTGAAATTGACGAGGCACTTAACAACAACCACTACCTTCTCCCAACCCATATCTAAACAGAAATTATATGACATTTAGATTAAAGAAAAAAATCACCCTGTCAAGGGTCTGGTAAATTCTGACTTAAATGGCAAAATCATGTTTCTTGACCACAAAGTCAAGAGGACCAAACAATGATAAATTTCTGAGATCATTGCTTAAACAACTCCCTTTGGAAGCAAATACTCCATGTTACAATCTCGTTCTCTCTGCTTCAACATTATGTGGCTTGTAACACTCAAAAAGAAAAAGATCCGCACCACCACACTTAATCCCCAAATAATTTTAATCCAACCAGATTCTTTAATATAATTTTGATTTGCTATTTTCTCTCTTCTCAAATGCAACCCTGAACTAAACTTTTTCCTGAGATTTACACAGCATCCATTAAGGTCTTATCCTCAGGACAAGGATATCTATACTACTCTTCATTTCCTTTTGACAGGACACTAGGCAAGAAATCAAGAGACTTCAGATCTGGTATAAACTAGCTTCTCTACCTGACTGAATAATAAAATGTAGCTTCATTAAAAGAAAAGGGCTGTTTTTAAATTGTGAATGTTCTGGGATTATAGTCCCAAACTACTTTAATGTACTCTTTTATTTAAAACATAACATTATTTTATTATGTTTTGTTTGTGGTTGTTAAGTGCCATCAGTGGGTATACTTTTAGGTGCAAGTTTATATGGCAGATTAGGTTTTCATTTGACAATTTTTACACAAATTGTTCCGACATTAGCTACATTTTCCACATATATCAGCATTCTCATTATTTTCATACTGCTAGTTCTGTTTCCATCAATCTAGCTTCCCTGTTCTGTTCCATTTCATCTTTGCTTTATAGTACATGTTGACCAGTTAGTGTCATATAGCTAATTATTTAAGAGAGCACAGTACTCACAGGTGATATTGCTTATTTTATAAAAGTCAATCTATTATTTGGGTGAAACATGACATCCGGAAGTAGTTTCAGTTCCAAGTTCAAAGGATACCTTAGGGTGTTAGTTTTAGAAGGTCTTCTAGTCACTATTGGCCCAGTAAAATTACTTTAGGAATTCGAATTTTGCTCTTACAATTGTCTCCCAGTCTATCAGGGAGCTTCTACTGTGTCTCTTGTCAGAACAGTCAGCAGTGATAGCCAGGCACCATATAGTACTTCTGGTCTCACTGGCTAGACGATGCTGTGTTTCATGTGGGCTAGTCAGTGTACTCTTTCACTGACTAACTTCTAAGATGGACATAAAACCATGTGCTCAGTTAAATTATTACACAGTATAATCTAGCTGCTTCCAAACAACAGTACATGATGGAGTTCAGACTTACTGGACCAGTAGAAGAACTTCTAAGACTAATTAAACATGAAAAATAAGAGGATGTATACTAATATATACAAAATCATGCACACACATAAGAGGGGGTTTCAAAATGTTTGTGGAAAAATGGAATAGAAAGATAATGGAATTTTTCCATGAAATTTTTGAAGTCTCCACATACGCTGCTATAAAATTGCCAATAGTTCATTATTCTGATCACCCTAATTTCTTGTATAAACTGGGGTTTTCTTTACGAAAATGATGATGATAAGTGATGTTGATATTTCATTTCTTTTTAATTTTTGTTAACAACATATACAGAACCTACACCAAATCAGCAATTTCTATATGTACAATTCAGTGACATTCATTAAGTTTTTTGTGTTAATCTGTCAACTTCGCTAGGCTATAGTTCTCAGTGGTTTGTCAGACATGGAACTGACTGCTCCTCCATAATGCAATGTAACTCATTATCAGCTGTGAGAAGCTCAGTTGAAAAGTTAATCTATTTCCATGGGGGTACGTGTGGCCAGTTCCCAATGTATATGAATGTCCTGGAAAAACTTGCTCTCTCTCCATCTTGCATCCAACATACCATTCATTCTTTGACCGCCAATTCTTGGGATGTGAGCTAGCAGTGTGCCTTCTGACCTATAGGTTTGGGGACTCAGCAGATCCTGCAGCACTGTGAGCTAGCAGCCTGCTGCCTCAACCCCCAATTTTGGGTTCATCAGCCCCTGCAATGAGTCAGGAGAAACCTTCAGCCTAACGACTGACCCATGAATTTGAGACATGCCAGATTCCACAACTGCAAGAGACATTTTCTTTAAATAAATCTCTTTCGATAGACAGACAGATAAATAGATAAAAGATTCTACAGAAGAAAACAATCAAATGAGAAAATACAGAACAGAATTTCAAATTCTTTATGAAATTCAGACTTTCTGGAGCTATGAGGCTGGATGAGCCCCTGAAATTACTGCTGAGATAATCTGTAAAACTTAAAAATATAATAGAACAAAAATGTGTTGTTGTTGTTGTTAAGTCCCATTGAGTCACTTCTGAATCATATCAACCCTGTATAAGGTTTCTAAGAAGTGGCTGGTGGGTTTGAACTATTGACCCAGTGGTTAGCAGTCCAGTGCTTATCCTACAGCACCATATAAGGACTCCATATTTGTATTTGTGTGTATAAATACAAAAGCATGATGGTGTTCCGGTAGGAGAAGCATGAAAACCACAAGCATGTCAGTATAAATCCACCAGCTGCTCCATGGGAGAAAGATGATGCTTTCTGCTCCTGTAAAGAATTATAGCCTCAGAAACACTATACAGTCACTATGAGGCAGAACCAACTCGACAACACCTAACTTTATATACGTATATATAGGGAGCTCTGGTAGCGTAGTGGTTACGAATCGGGCTGTGAACCTAAAGGTCAGCGGTTCGAAACTACCAGCTGCTCCGCGGGAGAAAGATGAGGTTTTCTACTCCCGTAAGGATTTACACCCTCGGAAACCCTGTACAGGGTCGCTATGGGTCGGAACCGACTCGACGGCACACAACAACAACAATATATATATATATATATATCACTGCTCTCAGGTTGGAAGGCACTCAAAATATGATTGAGGAAGCTCTGCTTACTCAAAGTAGAGTGGACTTTAACAAGGTGGATGAAGCAAAGTTTTCAGGACCTTTCAGGACCTCATCTGCTGACCTGGTATGACTCATAATTAAAAGGAGCAACTATAAACATCCATCGGTAATTAGAGAATAGATTTTACAAGTATGAATCAAGTTAAATTGGAAGTTGTCAAAAATGAAATGGAACATTTGAAGATTGATATTCTAGATATTACTAGTAGGCTGAAATTGACCATTTTGAATCAGACAATCATATGATTCAGGAAATGACAAATTGAAGAGGAACAGCATCACATTCATCTTCAAAAAAATAATATTTCAGGACACCCAAAAAGAAGGAAGACTAGTCAGACATGTTACAAAGGCCCTCTACCACAAAGATAATGGAGACTTAATGAAACAGATACAAATGATGATCCTGGATACCTGAGCTCCAGAGGAAAGGATGGAGAAGGAGCCTGAAAGCTGAAAAAGGCTGAACAAGGGCAGCAAGAAAGACAACAGCAGCCATCTTGTCCCCAGCTGCCCTCTGGGTTTCAAAGAGTTCTTTCCAGGACTTTATAAACCTTCACTCAATTCACAATACAAGTTTTAAAATAACAAAGAACATTTCAAAATATATTCTGAAGTAAAATGTTATCAGTGATAGAATAACATCCATATACCTACAAGGAAAACCAAGGAGCTCTAGTAGCATAGTGGTTACGAGTGGGGTTTCTAACCTCGAAGTCTGCAGTTCAAACCTACCAGACGTTCTGCAGGAGAAAAACGAGGCTTTCTGCTCCCATAAAAATTTACAACATCAATAACCCTATGCAGGGCTGCTAAGAGTCAGAACTGACTCCACGGAACATAGCCACCGCAAGGAAAAACAGTTAATATGACTATTATTCAAATATATGCCAGAGATGAAAAAAATGAAGATCTGTACCAATGTCTTCAGTCTGCAATTAATCAAACATGCGATCAAGACGCATTGATAATTACAGGTGACTGGAATGCAAAAGTTGGAAACCAAGAAGAGGGATCCATAGTTATAACATAATGGAACAGAAAGTAGACTGGAGATCACTTGATAGAATCTTGCAAAAACAATGGCTGATTCATACAAATACCTGTTTTCAACAACATAAAAGACTATCCATGTGCACTCCAGCAGATGCATACACAGAAATCAAATTAACTCTATCTGTGGAGAAGACTATGGAAAAGCTCAATATCATCTGTCAGAAAAAGACTAGGGGCCAACTTGAGTTCGACCATCAATTGCTCAGATGCAAATTCAAATAGAAGCTGAAGAAAATTAAAACAAGTCTGAGAGAGCCAAAACACAACCTTGAGTATATCCCAACTGAATTTAGAGATCATCTCAAGAACAGATTGGATGCATTTGACACTAATGACCAAAGACCACACGAGTTGTGGGATGACATCAAGAACATTATATAAGAAGAAAGCAAAAGGTCACCTAAAAGGACAAGAAAGAAAGAAAAACTAAAGTGGATGTCTGAAGAGACCATGAAGTTTGTTCTTCAGTGCACACATGCTAAAGCATATGGGGAAAATGAGGAAATTCAAGAGCTGGATTATAAAACCACAAGAGAAGACCACATCAAAGTGAAAGAACTAAAGAAAAATGTCAAACCTCAAGCTGTAATATTGAAGTACCCTATGGACAAAACATTAAAGATGTAAGAAGCATCAAAAGAACTGGTTGACATTCAGCATTTCAGGAAGTTGCACATGATCAAGAACCTATGGGATTGAAAGAAGAAGTCCAAGCTGCAATGAAGGCTTTGGCAAAAACAAGGTTCCAGGGTTGACAAAATACCAACTGAGATGTATATGGATGTAATGCCAGAAATCATCACTCATCTACAGCAAGAAATTTGGAGGGCAGCTACCTGGCCAACCAACTGGGAGAGAACCCAATAGGTGTCCATTCCAAAAACATATAATACAACAGACTGTGGAAATTAGCAAACAATATCACACACAAGTAAAATTCTGCTGAAGACAATCCAAAAATGGTTGCAGCTGTATATCAACAAGCAACTGCCAGAAATTCAAGCTGGATTCAGAAGAGGATTCGTTGCTGATGATGGATCTTGGCTGAAAGCACAGAATGTCAGAAAGATGTTTACCTTTGTTTAATTGACTATGCAAAGACATTTAACTGTGTGGACCAACATAAATTATGAATAACACTTCAAAGATGGGAATTCTAGAACACTGTGAAGATGAGAATTCTAGAACATTCACTATGCTCATGTGTAGTCTGTACATGTTGTTGTTGCTGTTAGGTGCCATTGAGTCAGTAATGACTCATAGCAACCTTATATACAATAGAACAAAACATTGTCCAGTCCTGGACCAACCTCACAATCATTGCTACACCTGAGCCCATCGTTGCCACCATTGTGCCAATCTATCTCATTGAGAATCTTCCTCTTTTTCTCCGACCCTCCACTTTACCAAACATGGTATCCTTCTCCAGTGACTGGTATGTGTCCCAAGTATAAGAGATGAAGTCTGTCCATTCTGGCTTCCAAGGAACATTCTAGCTGTACTTCTTCAAACACAGATCTGTTTGTTCTTTTGGCAATCCGTGGTACTTTCAATACTTTCCTCCAACACCATAACTCAAATGCATCAATCATTTTATGGTGTTCCTTATTCAATGTTAACTTCCATATGCATATTACACTATTGAAAATATGTTTGCTTGCATCAGGCATCCCTTAGTCCTCAAACTGACATATCTGTTCTTCAACACTATAAGGTCTTGTGCAGCAGATTTTCCTAATGCAATAAATACATCATTTGATTTCTTGACTACTGCTTCAAAGAGTGTTGATGGTTGATCAGAGTAAAATGAAGTTTTTGACAACTTCCATCTTTTCTCCATTTATATGGATGTTGCTTATTGGTGCACTGGTGAGGATGTTTGTTTTCTTTATGTTGAGATGCAACCTATACCACCCAACGGTTACATTTTTGATCTTCTTCAGGTAAGCAGCCTACACATAGACAGGTAGAACAAAGGGATTCTACCTGGTTTAAAGTCAGTAAAGGTGTGTTTCAGAGTTGTACCAGTATCCTTTCACCACCGTATTTAATCCTTACATTGAGCAAATAATCCAAGAAACTGGAATACATGAAGGACACAGCATTAGGATTCAAGGAAAATTCATTAACAACCTGCAATATGCAAATAACACTTTACTAGAAGAAATTGAAAAGGACTTGAAGCACTTACTGATGAAGATCAAAGATTATATATAACCTTCAATATGGATTACACTTCAATATAAAGAAAACAAAAATCTTCATGACAAATGGAAAAAATATTGAAACTGTCAAAGATTTCATTTCACTTGGATCCACAAACAAAGCCCATGAAAGCAGCAGTCATGAAATCAAAAGATATATTGTATTGGAAATATCTGCTTCAAAACAGCCCTCATGAACATGAAAAGATGTCACATTGAAAACTATGGAGCACCTGACCCAAGTTATTCTATTTTCAATCATCTCATACACATGTAAAAAACCCTTATAAAGGTCAAATGAGCCATAATTCATCTGCCTCTCCACTATTATTGCTCTGGTGTGGGGCTGTGAGTTAATGTGCTGGAGTGCAAAGTTGGTTTGAACCCCAAGGTCGGCAGTTCAAGCTCACCAGCTGCTCCTTAGAAACCCTAAACAGTGTCACTATGGGTTGGAACTGATTCAATGGCATCTAAGCATATCTTACAACTATTCTCACTCACTGGCCTCCTGACCTGGCACTGTAGGATCAGTGCTAGACTTTGAACCACAAGGTCAAAAGTTCAAATCCACCAACTGCTCCTCAGAAACTCTATACTGGCTCACTAAGAGAACAGACAGGCACTTAACAGCAGCAGCACTTTCACTCACTAGGTTCCAGTCACATTGGTCTTCTCATTGCTCACTGAACACAAAAGGTATACTCCCCAGTTTGGGTCTTTTTTTGTCTTTCCCTCTGCCTGTTAGCAGTTTTCCTCTAAATATGCTTCAGGGCTTGCTCCCTATACCTCTATGCTTTGCTCAAATACTACTTACTTTCTCAGTGAGGCCTTCCGTAGCCACCCTACTTAAACTATACTTCCCCTTCCATGCTTTGTTTTTCACTACAGTACTTAACACTAACCAACTGATCATGCAATTTGCTTACTTCATTTACATCTCTCTTCATAACCATAAGTTCTTAAGGGGCCAGACTTTCATCTCTTTTGTTCACTGATATATTTTCAATACCTAGAACAGTGCCTAACACACAGCTCTTGTTCCATGCCCTTGCTACTCATAGCAACACTGTATAGGGTTCTGAGGAAGAGTGGCTGGTGGGTTGGAACCACCAACCTTCATTAGCAGACCAGTAAGACATGAAAATATTTAATAAACAAGTAAATTAATAAAAAAATTATATGAAGAACTCTAAAATCCAGTAAGAACTGAATACACGAACTGAAAAATGGGCCAATAATATGGTAAGATAGTTCAAGGAAAATGACATGTAAATGGCTCTTCAACTTCATGAAAAGATGTTCAACTTCACAGATGATAAAAAATGTAATGTTAAAAACAGATTTTTTTCATCTAGTAAATTGACAAAAATACTAAAATATATTAACAATCTCTGTGAGTGAGACTTTAGCCAAACAGATATACACAAAGATTGTTAGTAAGCAGATTACTAATAAGTAAGCCTTATTTAAGGGCGATTGACACTGTATGTTAAAGTTACAAATGCATATACCCTGGATCCAGAAATCCTAGGATTATATCCTACAGATATACTTATAATACATATGGAATGATTATTTACTACAAAATGTTTATAATGGTGAAGACTACAAAACAACTAAGTGCCCATCAGGGAACTGTCAAGAAGTTGGGGTACATACACATTTTGAATTACTTGTAACTGCAGAAAATAATGAGGAAGCCCTCTTTATATGATAAGATCAAATATGTACTAAAGTGAAATAAGCAAAGTACAGAACAATGTGAATAGTATGCTTAGTTTTGTGTATAAAGGAGGTTAAAAACATTAGTTTTTTCTTGTCTCAGTATAAAAAATTTTGGGAAGATACTAAACTGATAATAGGGTTTCTTTGGGAGAAAAATGGATCCTAGGTACATGAGGAACTCGGCATATGTGAGACTGCATTATATACTTTTAGACTTTTGAACTATGTAGCTAGTGTACCTATTCAAATAACTGTATTTAAAAATCAGAAGATTGAACCACAAAAAGAGAGAGGAATAGAAAAAGAGGGGAGCTACTATGCAAACTAATAAGGAAAATAAGCTTTTCTGAAGAAAGCATAAGTTACTTTGGAAAGTATTTTTAAATGAATATGCAGTTATAAAAACATCCAACTAACAACAAAGTTAATGCCCTAAAGATCTTCTGCAGGTTTCTTAGGACTATTTTGAGTTACTATAGTGGTTACAAATTGGGCTGAAGGTCAGCAGTTCGAAACTATCAGCTATTCCACAGGAGAAAGAAGAGCCTTTCTGCTCCCGTAAAGATTTACAGCCTCAGAAACCCTGTACAGAGATGCTATGAGTTGGAACCAACTCCACGGCACATAACAACAACAACAACAACATAAGTATGTATGGCACTATAGTATAAACACTGGACTTCTAACTAAATGGTTGGTAGGTCAAATCCACCAGCCACTCCTTGGAGACCCTATACAGAGTCACTATGAGTCAGAACCAACTTGACAACACTTAATAGCAAATATGTGAAAGTAAAAATTGCCTATTTGAAAATATTTTAGAAGTCACATTTCCTACTAGCATTTCAGATTGGCCTATGTCCCATTTAGTTTAAATGTGCTTTTCCTATGTGGCAAATTCTGTGATACACAAACCTCACAATCTACTAGTAGGATAGTGGAGGGTGTTACAGGTACAAAGAATACAAAGAATGGTGTAACTTTTCTTCCTCTAAATATAACAAAGCAAATTTCTTTAAAGTTTTTAAGCGAATTATTCCAATAAAGAAAAGGAATAAACAAAAACTCCAAAATACTACAACCACCAAGGGCTTTAAGCCATATAAAATAAGCCATTAGAAATGAATCTTACCTTACTTCAGCTGGTGGACTTGGGGAGTAGGGATTTGCAGAGCAAGCCAGAATCCTAATGACGGCTCCAGGATGATAGGTTTCCAGAACATGAACAGCTGTAGGATACACCTGTTGTTCAAAAGTAAGTTCCACATAGTCCTGACTCTGAAAATAAGGTGGTGTCCTCTTGAATGGCAAGGAAGCACTAGGACACTGGTCCCACCATGTTCCATAAGTTCGAAACACAGCTGTCTGAGTAAAGTCACCAGAACTTGGGAATACATTTGGTACACCTGCCAGATTCCACATGGTATAGGACATACTATTCTCACTTCCATAATGAGAACTGAAATCTACTACTTCTTTGGCATACTGGACCACCTCTGCATTGAGAGGGGACGTCCGACTATTTGATTCTATAGTTCTATGGTTGTTCATCATTTCTCCTCTTGCAGCTGTTCTGGCTCGGCGCCGAAGGCATATATAATAAAACATAGTCAGAACTGTTAACATGGGAAAGACTGGTGACATCTAGATGTGAATTATGAAGCTTCGAAAGGTCAGATGTCCTCTGTAAGATGCATGAACTCTTTAAACGATGTTCTAAAAAAATGAATGGTTTGGTGAAGTAAAATAATTTTAAAAAGCAGAAAAATGCATGGATACAGTAATTAACAGGCTTCCCCCCAAATGTAGCGTCCCAAAACAAAACTTTGAGAAAGCAACTTTTAAAGTGAAAATGTAAATCTGTGGTATAAAGTAATTTATCTAAAATATTTCTAAGAAACCCAAATATTATAAATGTATACAATTTTATGCTATATGAGAAACAAAATGAGTATTTAAGGTAATGGAAGATGTATGAGTCAAAAATTTCTCTTCTATTTCATACAAAATTATAACCATCATTTATAAATACTAAATACCTGAACTTTTAAAATTAAAATTATTTAGAATATATGTTGAACTACTAAAATATGCTTTTGGAAATTCAAAAGAATCTTAGGAAATTTCACATTCTAACAAATGATTTCTGGTGTTAATTATTACACTCTTCCAAACAAGCTAAGCATAGATTTTATAATATGGGAATATACTTTTCTAGAGTTGACAGTTAATCTAGACTAACTAAACTATCTTACACTTCACAGATTACCAGACAGTGTTTAATTTATAACTCTCAGCGTTATTTGTTAGGGTAGTCCACGGCTGGCTGGCAACTGGTTTGTTGCCAGCAACTCTCAGAAATCACTCACCCCAGATAGAATGGTCACAGGATACACAGAGGAAATGCACAACTTGGCACTCATCCATGTGGCCTGAAATTTGCATGCTGATTTCAGGTGTAAGTGCTGAAATGTGACATTTCCTTATCTGTAAGACAAGAGTTTCAGAACATATTTTTATTTACAATTTAAGAAACACACAAAAAGATATAACTATGGATAGGCATTTATTAGGCATAGTATTCAAACTGAACAGGTCACATTTTCCTGAATCTTGTGCACAATTTTAGATAATTCATATATTTAAAATTTTTAAAACAAAATATACTAAAAATATAATGATCCTGTCTATATAAAGGTTACAAACCCATAGCTTATATATCAAACTATGTCTGAAGACATACTTATTGGCATCAAACAGTTTTGTTAAATTTGAATTAGCTTGCAACTTTTAACAATCTAGATGAACCTCTGAGAGGAGACTTGGCATAGGACATACTATTTTTCATTTCCAAAATAGGATTGGAAATTTACTAAATCTACTCTCTCATTAGCTGTCATTGTTCCCAGCCATCCCCACTAGTTTATAATACAGACTCAGTCACTGTCCACATTGAATAAGTAATCTCTTGTCTATACAAACAAATCAAGCATATTCTTTTTTTTCTCCCCCCAAGCATATCCATCTGTTAAATCGAGCTTAACCTCTCAGTAAAAGAAGAGAAACACATTAAGAGAAATATGAGAGCTTTCTAATACATTAGAATTAAGATTATAAAACATTATTTGCATTATTTTCCCACTCAGAAATCTCCAATGACTTACTTTAATGGGCAAAAATATAGCCTAATTTCTTGGCTTGGCATTTCAAGACTCTACTCAAACTGGATTCATCACTACTTATCTAACAGGCAACACAATTGCTAATCACCACTCATATTTTATTTTAAATCTCACTTCCTCTATCATTCTTTATCCAACTACATTATTCCACATAAAAATATTTTTCTGACTAATAAGGTTAATTCTGGCAAAAATAAGAAAACCCTACAGGCACTACATTAATTAGTTAATTAAAATTATTTAAAAATTAAAATTATTTTTTAAAAATTAATTTTAAAAAATACATAAATTAATATATTGTGGAGCCTTAGCTCCACAATAATCTCTATTAGGAGCGAGTGCCTTAAAGAAGGGAATCTAGGCAGACATCTTTATTATTTGCATTACTTGGAAGATAACCACTTGACTGCAAATCACAAGGTTGGCAGTTCAAACCCACCAGCTGTACCCCATACAGGATCACTAGGCATCAGAACCATCTCAATGGCACTTAACAACAATAGCTATATAAACCCACTACAATCAAGTTGATTCTGACTCCTAGTCACCCTAGAAACCTTCTCAGGGTTTCCAAAACTGTTAATCTTTACAAAAGCAGACAGCCTCATGTTTATCCCAGTAAGCGGCTGCTGGGTTGGGACAGAAAACCTTGTGGTTAGGAATCGAACATCTAACCAACAGAGCCACCTGAGCTCCTTTTACTAGGTAGGTGTATGTTGTTGCTGTTGGGTACCATTTTCAATCAATCTTTCTCCCGCAGAGAGGCTGATGGGTTTGAACTGCCAACTTTGTGGTTACCAGTCCAGTGCTGATCCTACAGTGCCACCAGCACTCCTTACTAGGTATATGTTGTTGCTGTTCTAAGTGCCATCAATTCAGTTCTGACACATGGCAACCTTTTATAGGGTCTCTCAGGAGCAGCTGATGGGTTTGAACCACTGACCTTGTGGTTTGAACCACAGTCCAGTGCTTCTTGTAGGCATACACTGTTGTTGTGCAGCTAGAATGGAAATAAGTAATCAAATAATTTATCCTAGTCTAGAAACCTTTTAAATTACTTAACATCCCTCCACCTCTCAATCCCAACCAAATTCAAACACGATATGCTTAATAAAATATAATTAGCCAGAATCGAGTCCTGCTGTGGCACAGTAGTATATATTCTGGATCACAAAGTCTATTTGAACCACAAAGTGGCAGTTCAAATCCACCAGCCACTCCTCCTCGGAAACCTTATACAGAGAAGTAACGAGTTGGAACTGACTCAACGGCACTTGAGGCATGTATCATGCATAAAGTGTAGACCTAAGTTCACATTTCCTTCATTCACCCAATCACTTCCCATACCACTTTTTGTTGTTGTTGTTATGTGCCGTGGAGTCAGTTCCGACTCATAGCGACCCTGTACAGGGTTTCCAAGGGTGTAAATCTTTACGGGAGTAGAAAGCCTCATCTTTCTCCCGCAGAGCGGCTGGTAGTTT
>NW_006408602.1:6219477-6244532 GCF_000296735.1 Chrysochloris asiatica | reverse complement strand
TTATCAAGGGAGAAAAGACTGAAGTTGTCAAGGACTTCATTTTTCTTGGATCAACTATCAACACTAACGGAAGCCGCAGTCAAGAAATCAAATGACGTATTATTGCATTAGGCAAATCTGCTGCACAAGACCTTTTTAAAGTGCTGAAGAGCAAGGATGTCAGCTTGAGGGCTAAGGTACGTCTGACCCAAGCCATAGTATTTCCAACCTCATATGCATGTGAAAGCTGGACAGTGAATAAGGAAGACAGTAGAAGAATTGACGCATTTGAGTTATGGTGTTGGGGGAGAATATTGAAAGTGCCATGGGCTGCCAAAAGAACCAATAGATCCATTTTGGAAGACTTGCAGCCAGACAGAGTGTACCTTGGAGGCCAAGATGGCCAAATTTCATCTTCCATACTTCAGATATATTGTCAGGAGGGACCAGTCACTGGAGAAGGATATCATGTTTAGCAAGGTGGAGAGTCAGAGAAAAAGAGGAAGACCCCCAATGAGATGGACTGGCCAAGTGGCAGCATCAATGGACTCAAGCATGGCAACGGTACTAAGGTTGACCCAGGATTGGGCAGTGTTTTGTTCTGCTGTGCATAATGTCACTATGGGTTGGTACCGACTCGATGGCACGTAAAACAACAACAACACTGGCAAAACCTTAAGGTCTGGTAGGGACAAATGAGGAACCTTTTTGTAGGGACATTTTCACAACCCAGAGCAGACTTGGCCATCATGAAAGATGCATCACAGGAAGAAGAAAAAAAAAAAAATCACAGACCACAAGGGAAAATGAACCATGCTTAGGGAGAGTCAGTAAATGGCAGAATTTGTACCTCAAGAACAAGAAATAACAGAAACATCTGAACAAGACTTTTTCTGGAGAAAGGTAACAAAGCATGTATTAAAGTAAAAAATATATTTCTACAGCATATACTCCTAGTGGAGTACAATAAATCAATGAACCAGATTCACCTCAGGAAATGCAGCACCAGGTGCTGAAGTATAGGTAACGTTATAAAGGAACAAGAATTTGTTATAACAGTGCAAATTCAAACATTTCACCTACCCACCACAAATATACATCTGTCCAAAAAACATGTATAATTGCAAAACCCACAAATGTTTATCACCCAAATTTGAGCTATAGAATTTTCTTTCATGAGGGAGCTTCAAAGTTAATGGAGAAAATTACATGATCTCTTAATTCTATTTTTCCCTGAACTTTTTTAAGTCCCTTCATATATATTTTATTTCAAAATAAATCTTTAAAAAGTTACTTTTGGTCTCTTTCTTAAAAGAATACTTAAACTTCAAAAACAAAACTTAGAAACAGAAACTTAAAAGAAGTATCGAAATTAATAGATGAGCTAATTTGGAAGACTGGATGTTATATTTCAGGGGGTTTCTACAAGAAGGACAGAAAATTGTTTGCCAAGACAGAGGGTTAAAGTGTACTGTATAATCTTACGGTATCACTTCTCACTCAGTAGTCTATAAACTGCTTCAACTAAGCTCCTTCCACATTCTTTATAAAAATATATTTATCAGAGAGTAAAGCAGTTTTATAAGGAGCTCTGGTAGTGTAGTGGTTATGAATCAGGCTGCGAACCTTAAGGTCAGCGGTTCGAAACTACCAGCCGCTCTGCGGGAAAAAGATGAGGCTTTCTACTCCCGTAAAGATTTACACCCTCGGAAAACCTGTACAGGGTCGCTATGGGTCGGAACCGACTCGACGGCACTTAACAACAACAAAGCAGTTTTATAAAACCAAGGAAATATCTACAAAATGTGCTATCATTTATATAAGCTTTCACAATCATTTTTGGCAAAAAGGAGATGGAAACATATTATGAAAGTCAATTTCTGCTTGACATACCGAACTGCAGGCTTTATAACTAGTTTTTACTATATTATGAATTATAAGGTAATATCAAACACACTGGAGTCCTGGTGTGGCACTGTGGAATAATGCACTGGACCACAAGGTCGATTAGAACTGCAAGGTCAGTTGTTCAAATTTACCAGCTGCTCCTTGGAAACCCTATACAGGGTCACTAAGGTGGAACCAACTCCTAGGCATTTAACAACAAATACAAAATCAAACACATCCTGACTATCATATTGTGCCGTGGAGTCTGTTTTGACTCATGTTGTTGTTTGCCATGGAGTCAGTTCCAACCCAAGTTGGACCTTGTATAGGGTTTCAAAGGAGCGGCTGGTGAGCTTGAACAGCTGACCCTATTGTTCAAACTGACATTGCAGTCCAGCACATTAACCCATAGCACCACACCAGGACTCCATTCTGGCTCATAGCCACCCTGTGTAGGGTTTCCAAGGCTGTAAACCTTTACGGAAACAGAAAGCCTTATCTTTCTCCCACAGAACTGCTGACCTTGAGGTTAACAACTCAACTACCATATGGACTATATAATTTTAAAGAAAAAGTTTACATTGAGACAGCATATGTAAAGAGTTCAAAATCATAAGAAATGTATATATACATGTACTATAAATTCACACTTCTTTAGTACAGAAGATAGATGCAAAATGGATGTTTTGTTTGTTTTTTTTCCAACAATGGCTAAGAGTAATTTTGAGAGTTAATTTTCCTTGAGATAAAGCTGAAAGTAATAAAAGACATTTTTGAAAGAAGAGCAGTGTGGGTATATCCTTTTCTGTAGTGTTAATCTGAAATATATATAATAGAAGCTAATACCTGTTTTTTGAAAATAAGGCACAGAAAAAAAAAAAAAAGGCAAATGTACAAATCTATTGCTAACACCCTTTACTGCTTCTAAATTCCTCACCAATCTATAAGATGACACATAAAAGTGTTGTGGGGGTGGGGAAGAACATATGGACATGAAGGGGTGGCTCCCTCCTCTTTTCTTTGGGAAATGAAGCTGAAAAGGGGAGTAGTGCTCTGTCTCTGGACTCATGTGGGACCAACAACCAATGGAGAAGTCCAAATTATCCATGTATGTATTACCTAACTTTTGGTCAAAGCAGAGTGGCAATTTCTGATAATCAATGAATAAATATACTAATGGGCAATGAATGAAATGTAAAAGATACAATAACTCTATTTTATGAGGAGAATGAGAATCAAAGATAAAATGACTTTTGTCCCACTTGATACAAATAAATATTAGTCTAGGACATCAAATTTGTCCAAAATAATTATTCAATAACCCTTTAAGGACTTTCTCTTCCAGTTCATTCAAAATGCTACTTTAATATAAAAACACACAACCACACACTAATTTTAAAAAACAAAAAATATTATTTTCCATCTAACAAAGTCAAAATTAGCAATACGGTTGTCTTTATTAGTTGATCAGCCAAATCACCACTCAACAATGATTATGAGGTGAGAAAGTCTCCACAACATACTGAACTTTTATACTAGTATAATCAAGTAATACAAAACAATAGCCCCTTTAATTTGTATCATGAGACTTTCATACTCCTTGGGAAAACAACTCGCTTTATACGACATGATTTTATTATAATACAATTTTATTTTCAACCATATCTTTCATATTTATAAAATGCTTAACAAAGTTAAATAATACAATTACAGAGAAAGCAGTAACAGTGGAAAGGAGAAATTAAGAGGTATAGACAAGGGAGAACATATGTTTCCTACTGAGACTTGAAGCGAGATGGGGAGGCGATGAGGCGGAGAGAGACAGGATGGCAGTGACTACAGAGAAGATGGCTTGGGCTTGCAAAAGAGGTTGGGGAGGAAGGGAAAGCACTCTGTGAAATAAACAAAAGGCGGCAAGGTGAATGAATGAAAGCCAGGACAAGGAAAAGGCTGGGCTCATCCATGTAACCTGGATAATTTTTTATTGACTTTTGAACCTGGACAACAATTTTGAAATTCAAAAGACGCTTCTCAACTTATATTAAAGTAAAAGACATGAAAATGACAGACAGTAAAGCATAGTCATATTTTGAAAGCAAGTAGTAACATAATACTTACTTTCAAAATAGTTTACAAGACATAGCAATACCATGATAGAGAAAAAGGGTTTCGATAGCTTTGCAGGGTAGCAGTGAAAAAGCAATAGCGTGAATAAGGTGATGTTAAATCAAGGAAAAAACTTTCAGTGTTAAGTTTCTGAATCATGAGTTTAAAAATCAAGACATGGGGAATGGAGGAAAATATCAATCAAGAAAAAATGGAACTGTACTTCAATTTAGTGCGGTGTCTGACACTCTTTCCCAGTCTTTCCCTTCTTGGTTTCTGTACCACCACACACTCTTAGCTCTCCCCCAGCTTCTCTGGTAAGTTCTCTGTCCTTTCCTGGGTGACCTTTCTCATGCCGCTTATATATGTAAGGGTACCATTAGAGGAAGGCCTTATTTTTGATGGCAAGATACACAAGGATGATTTGCCTACCTTTGCACCCGTATTATCCCTCTCCCTTACACTGCCATACATTGCAACCCTTGCTGTCAAACCACCAGAATACATGTGCTTTCACAGTGCTTGTGTTTTCCCATCTTGACCCCTTCAAGTCTTCAGGTGAGACTGGGTGGCTCTAGAGTGGCCTCTCTTCCTTTGCTTGGCACACTCTAACTCATCCTGCAATGTCAGATTCATGCCTTAATTCACATCCACTTTGCCTTTTTCTTACTTTGTGCACCATTTCACTTACCCGCTGAGATATTTCTTTACCCCAATAGATTGAATTCCTCAAGTTCAGTGAGTGTGCCTTAATTATAACTATACCCTTAGGGCCCAACACATGTTGTATATGCTCAATAAGCATTTGTTCTATTTTATAGAGATTGGCAGCATTGATACATGAGAGAATTAAAATAAACAAGTTGAAAACAAGCACCAGAAATTAAACTGGTGACTCTTCAAGATAAAGCACATGTAAAACAAAAAATGATGCCAAAAAATGTTCTTTATCTTGATTTTGAAAAAGAAAAAAGGATAATAAAAACTGAATCATAATAGGTAAGAGTCAAATGTATGAACTTCTCTGAAGCCATCCAAAAAGGAATAGTATACATATTGAAATGTGACTGTTCAAAGAGAATGTAAAAAAGTGCTAACTTCTATTAGTACAAAGAAGTCCCTGAATAGATAAAAGAAACTTGACTCTGGCCACAAAGAAACTCTGATTGAAATTAAAGATTGATTCATGAGAGAGATGATTGGAGAGGTAAAAGAAAGCTATTTTCTCAAATACAATGATTTTTTTCAACACTCCAAATCTATGTTAAGACCATAGGTTGATTAGGGAGTACTGGAAAAAAAGTATAGGAGAAAAAGAAGTTTTTTTTTAAAAGGGCATAACCTAAGTGCAGAGAGAAGAGACAGGCCCCATAAGGTGACACTATGTAAGAGCAAGGGGAAAAAAAAAATACAGGCTAATATTATTCCGGGGTCAAGTTACGTTGTTCACATTGTGCTATGCAAGGGGGCCTCAAAAAGTTCATGGAAAAATTCCATTATTCTTCAATTCCATTTTTTCATGAACTTTTAAAAGTCCCCTCACATGTTTTGAACTAATATATTGTAAAAATGTAACAGTGTCAGTACGGAGACTTCTGGGGCTGGTATTATTACTTCATGTGTGCCCTCTTCATCTAAGTAAATAGTCCTCCAGCTCAAACATGTTTATTATGATTATACTGCTTGTAAAGGTCTGAAGTAGAATAAATGAGTGGTGTCCCTAACCTCAGCAAGAGCCTCCTGTTCAGTCTCCAAGCTTCTGGAAAACCTAGGCAAATGAAGCAGATAGCAAAGTCCTAGAAACAGATAACAAAGATAGTAGTAGAAGTTAAGGATAGACTATATGGGAGTTACCACACGGGCAGCAAAGATACCTAGGTTTGATGGTAAAAGGGAGCAATGTGTTTGGAAGCCTGACCTCATCCAAAAAAGCAAAACTGTTCTAGAAAACAAAGTAATTTGAGAAGTAGTAATGAAATTGTACAAGGGAAAAATCAAGTAGAAAAAAGGTGGGTGATGAAGAAGATACAAGTAAAGCCCAAAAGGATTAGCCTAATGGCATACATGAAGTCCTGGTGTGGTGCTGTGGGATAAAGCACTGGACTGCAAGGTCAGTTTGAACCATAAGATCAGTGGTTTAAACTCACCAGCTACTCCTTGGAAACTCTACACAGAGTCGCTATGAGTTGGAACCAACAGCACTTAGTAACAACAACAAAAGGCATACAGACAATCTTGAAAACCAAACATGGACCACCAACTCTCTCTCTCTAGGGTTAAAATATGCAAAGATATGATAGAAAAAGTCTAGAACACAGAAGGTTCCTCAAAACCTTCTGCAAAGTTGATAAACCAATGGCAGTGACTAAGCAAGAAGTGCCAAAGAAGTCAGTCTTGGGATGAACTTGTCAGAGAACAAGGGATAAGACTTAGATCTAAGTGAACCTAGCAACTACTAGCAGGCAATTCTACAAATCTTAGAAAAAATACTACCAGAATATATCTTTAGATACATGCCATCAGGAAAAACCAATCACTATAAAAGGATATCATGTTTGGGAAAGCAGAGGTCCAGCAAGGAGGGACACCTCCACTAAGGTGGACTGACACTACAGCTGCCATAATGGACACAGACACACCCACAATCATGCATGCGGTCACAGTCAGAGCTGACTCCACGGCAACTAACAATTCAGCAGAATGACTTCTCTTTCCTCTTTCTGTCCTGCAAGCATATCTAAATGTGTGAAATATTTCAAATACAATTGCTAGTAGCAAGAAAAAGAATGAAAGGAGTTGTGGGATTGGTAGGGACAAAACAGTTATCAATAAATCCACAGGAAATGGTCAGAAATTCAAGTCCATTCAGAAGAAGACAGGGGAAAAAAAGGATATTATCGCTCATGTTAGATATATCTTGGCTGAAAGTAGACACTACCAAAAAGATGTTTTTCTTTCTTTTACTGCCTATACAAAGACATTCAACTATATGGTCAAAACAAATTATGGATAAAATTGTGATGAATGGGAATTATAGAATACTTAATTATGCTCATACAGAATCTGTACATAGACCAAGAAGCAGTCGTTGGAACAGAGCAAGGTGATACTGTATGGTTTAACATCAGGAAAGGTGTTGTGTCTGGAGATCTATAAGAATTTTAATAAGACCCCAGAGTTTCTTGTTAAAATATAGATTTTGATTCATATCTAGGATGGATATGCAAATGATCAGATGTGAAACTAGAATGAACTGATTTAACATCCTGTTTTAAAGCAAAGATGTAACCTTGAAGACTTAGATACTGAAACAAGCCACAGTATTTTCTATCACCTCATAACCTCATAAGCCTGTGAAAGCTGAACAAAGAATATGGAACACCTAAGAAAAACTGATGGTGTTGGTGAAGAATAATGACTATATGAATACACCATGGACAGCCAGAAGAATGAACAAATCTGTTTTTGGAAAACATACAGCCAGAACGTTCCTTAGAAGCAGATGGCAAGACTCTGTCTCAGGTAATTTGGACATGCTATCAGGAAGCATACTGTCCGGAGGAAACAATCGTTGGAGAAGGATGTCATGCTGGGTAGGGTGGAGGGTCAGAGAAAAAGAGGAAGACCCCCAACGAGATGGATCAGCCAGGTGGCATCATTGATGGACTCAAGTGTGGCAGCGGTAGTGAGGTTGGCCCAGGATCGGACATTGTTTCGTTCTGCTGTGCATGGGGTCACTATGAGTCGGTTCCAACTCAATGGCACCTGACAACAACAACAACAACATCAGGAAGCACCGGTCCCTAAAAAAGACATTATGCTTGGTTAGGTAGAGGGTCACCAAAAAAGAGGAAGACCCTCAGTGAGATGAATTGAACAGTGGCTGCAACAATGCGCTCAAACACGGCCATGATTGTAAGCATAGTGCAGAACTTGGCAATGTTTCATTCTGTTGTACACAGCGTCACTATGAGTCAGAACCAACTTGATGACCCCTAAGTGGTGCTGTAGGATAAGCACTCGCCCATTAGGTCAGGCTGACAGTACTTAACAATGACAACAACAACAAGGCTAATAATAACAAATGAAAATCTACATTCAAATAAAAACAATACACTAATGTGTACAGCAGCTTTAACTCATAATCACCTAAGATTTGTTATTGTTAAGTCTTGTTAGTAGTGTTGTCACTGTTGTGCTGTTGAGTCGGTTCTGACTCATAGCGACCATTTATAGAGTTTATGAGGAGTGGCTGATAAGTCTGAACCACCAACTTTGCAGTTCAAATCGACCTGATGGTCAAGTGAAACACTGGTAAATCCATACTATGAAATACTACTCAGTAATACATATGGAAAGATGAGGCTTTCTACTCCCCGTAAAGATTTACAGCCTCGGAAACCCTGTACAGGGTCGCAACCGACTCAACGGCACTTAGCAACAACAACAACAACACATACGGAAATGAACTGTTAATTCAGGCAATAGCATAGATGAATCTTAAATGCATTTTGTTAAAGGAGGCAGAGCTAAAAGCATACATATTATGATTTCATTTATATGGTAGTCTAAAAGGCAAAACTATAGTGAGGGAAGGGAAACAAATCAGTGGTTGCCATGGTTTAGCGGTGGGGCTAGGAGTTGACTACAGTAACTACAAAAAGGCTGTACAAAGAAATTTTTAGGGTGATGGAACTGTTTTGAACATTTTATTCTGAGTCATTTCTTTTGTACCAATGAAGTCAAGTTAGAGATAAGATGAGCTTGTTCATGGGTGTCCTAACTTACTAGTTTGTTTTCAACCAGCATTCCAGTTCATGAATGTTCTAATGTTTAGAAAATCAAATTCCACTTTTCTATGACACCAAACTATCAGATCAACCGAAATCAAATGATTATCCATTTCTCTTTGTAACCATTTCTAATACCAGCTACACATGCAGCACTTCTCCCTCTGACCCTACGCACCCAGAGCTAGGTCATAGCTACCAGTTAAAGGACACAGTCCTCCAGAACTGAAAAGTCTGACCAAGACCTCAGATGGCAGCCTCAAGCTTGAGAATGCCCACAACACCCTCCACTTTTGATTTGCTGGGGGTTTCCCATGATTCCTTTTGCATGGCACTATAAGCTCAGGCGTTTCCTGCCTCCTCACTTCTGACCGGCTGGCTCCTACTTCCTTGGACTCAATATTTCACTAGGATTCACAGAACTATAGAAAATGCTATACTTATAACTAGTTTCATAATAGCAAAAATGATACAAATGAAAAGATGCATTGGGCAAGGTTTGGGAGAGTTCTCAAATGACTTGCCACCCTCCCACATACACTAATTCTATCACCAACTAGGAAGAAGCCCATGGAGCTCCCCTATATAGAGACTTTGTTTGCTGTGTGCGGCCATTGACTTGACACTGAGTCATGGTGACCCCATGTGTCCTGCTCCATGAGGTCTTTCAGAAGCACATCAGCAGGCATATCTTCTGAATGGGTTTGAACTGCCAAACTTCCGACTAGTAGTCGAGCATTTAACATTTGTGTCCCTCTGAGATTCCCCAGAGCCTTTACTGGGCCTCAGCATACAGGTCTGGTATATTCAATCATACCCAGTTCCGTAGGTCAGCTGATACCCTGCTATAGTCTTTCTGGTCTGACCAGCACCCACCTAAGTCACCTTATTAGCAAAACTCCCAGAAGTGGTCTGGAGGCCTCATTCCAGAATCTTCAATCACTGAACAAATTCCAAGGTTTTATAGGTTATCTCTCAGGAAGCACGTAAAAGACCAAATTCGTCAAGTAAAATTAAATTTTTCCCTCTACACCTATCCATTAAACATACCCACCGGCAAAGCCTATTCACAGAGCCCCAACCACTCAGCTCTCTGAAAAACAAAACACAACAGTGCCGTTCATGATTTCAGATAGATTCCAGACTAGAAACAGTCAAGACAGATCTGCATTTCAAGCCAGGAATCAGTAAGGACAGGTTGTGTCCACCACCAGAACATTCACCTGGTGTTAACAAGTCCTCCAGGGCATAAAGTCAGACACAGACATAACTACATGACCACAGGTTTATACAACTTTGACTTTCTAATGATATGAGTGAAATCAGCCATCTTAAGAGACTAAAAGCAAATGGCCTTCATTAAAAATTACTTTCAAAATCATTATTTTTAGTTTGTTGAGAGGGCATGTTGTTATTAGCTGCCACTGAGTCTGCCCTGATTCGTGGCGCCTCCATGGACAACTGAATTGGACTACTGTGATTCACAGGGTTCTCATGAGTCACTTTTTCAGAAGTAGATTGCTAGACCATTCTTCTTTGTCTTAGTGTAGAAGCTTCACTAAAACCTGTTTAGCATCGCAGCAATAAACTAACTTCCACTGGCAGATGGGTGGTGGCTACATTTGCGGTACACTGACCAGAAACCAAGCCCAGATCTCTGGAATGTTGTTGTCGTTAAATGCCATTAAGTCAGTTCCAACTCTTCTCAACCCTATATAGGATTTCCAAGGAGCGGCTTGTGGGTGTGAACTGCCAACCCTGTGGTTAACAGTCCAGTGCTTCTCCTACAGGACCACACCAATACTGAACCACCACTTTCCTCCATCTTGTTTCCCCCCTCAAAAAAAAAAAAAAAAAAAAGGTTTGTACTCCTGGTATGGTGCTATAGGATCAATACTGGGGAATTAACCACAAGGTGGGCAGTTCAAACCCACTAGCCTATCCTTGGACACTCTATACAGAGTTGCTCTAAGTCTGCAACCAATTCCATGGCACAAAACTACCATCACCACAATGAGTAACCACCACCCGCCAGTCTGTTTATCATACTGTGGTGGCTTACTTGTTACTATGATGCTGGTGTGGCTCTGTAGGATAAGCACTGGGCTAGAAACCACAAGGTCAGCTATGAGTCTGAACCAACTCAATGGCACTTAACAATAACAACATAATGCTGGGGGCTACGCCACTACACCAGCAGGCTCACACATGGTGGACAAGTTTCAGCAAAGCTTCAAGTCTAAAATAGACTTAAGAAGAAAGACTGGTTATTGATGAACTAAAAAAAACCCCTACGGATCACAGCAGAATAGTACGCTAGATAGAATATGACCCTCTAGTTTGGAAGGAAGGAGCTCTGGAAGCGTAGTGGTTCCGAGTCCAGCTGCTAACCTCATGGTCAGCCGTTTGAAACTACCAGCAGCTCTGAGGCCGAAAAATGAGAGACTTTCTGCTCCCGTAAAAATTTCACAGCCTCGGAAATATGACCCTATGTAGGGTCGCTATGAGTTGGAACTGACTTGACAGCACACCACAAGTTTGGAAGGCACTGGAACTACACAGCGACTTCCATAAAGTACTTAAGCATAGCAATGTTTTGCTCTGATGTACATGGGGCCATCCTAAGTGAGAGGCCAATTCCATGGAACTAACAACAACTAACCCACGGAAGAAAGACAAGTACACTGTCCCCTTTCCCCGAATAACTCGGTTAATAACACAGCAATGGGAGAGCTGATGTATCTGGATAATCTCCCTCTAGGAACCGACTCCACAGCACATAACAAGTAATCAACAGATAGACATTCTAGCAGAAAAGGGCACAAAATGACAAGAACTTGAAGGAAAAAAATGAGCTTAAGAAACTGCTAGTTCCACCCAGAAATCAGTAAAGACAAATTGTGTCTACTATCAGTACAGACCTCCGCACTTGGTGTAGTTAAGTCCTCCTGAACATAAAGCCAGATATATATACACGCAACAACCTGACAACAATGGAGCTCTAGTAGCGGAGGGGTTACAAATCGGGCTACTAACCTCAAGGTCTGCAGTTCGAAAACTACCAGCTGTTCTGCCGGAGAAAGATGAGGCTTTCTGCTCCCGTAAAGATTTGCAGCCTCAGAAACCCTGTGCAGGGTCACTATGAGTCTGAACCGACTCCACGGAACTTAACAACAGCCTGACCACAAGTTTATATATATAATTTTGACTTTCTAATTATTTGTATATTTCGATCAGTGAATAATGCATCCTGAGGTTCTGTGGCAATGAGCACTTGGGAAACCATTACTGAAATCCAAAACCACACCTACTGCAAACATTGTGACAAGTAGGCCAAGTGAGTGGTCATCTACGACATCTCTAAACATAGAAACAAGTTGCACCAGTCGCAGTGTGGCAATCCCGAGGACACAACACACGGACGGTAAAATAGAAACTATAGAATGTTAATGAGAAATCAAGTCAGCAGGCACAAGAGCAACTTGTATACTGGCGGCAGGCAGGTGGCCTATGGCACCGCGGGCGGCTGTGGACTGCCCGCAGAGTCTGCGATGTAAACAACCCTGCGCCGCGCGCACGCCATGTTAGGCCTGGCGCCCTGCAGACAGACTAGTGCAGAGACTCAGCGCCCGACACACGAACGCAGTTTTCAGGGTCCCGGGCAAGGGCCGGAGAGCAGCGGATGAAGCCGACCCGGCCACGGCCTGGCGCCCAGACGCCCAGCTCGCGGCGCCCCGCCCCGGCCCCGCCCCAACGCCGGAGGAGGAAGCCGGAGACTGGCAGGAGGGAGAAGTAAAGGAAGGGCTGTACCCTGCAGGGTCCGAGAGAGGCGCGCGCCGCAGGCTTCACCAGCGACCAGGCGGCGCCGGGAAGGCACCGAGCGGGGGCGGCTCCCAGACTCCCGCAGAGCAGCCGACCGCAGCGAGCGGACCCAGCGCGACCCGGAAGGAAGACGTGGAGGCCCGAGTGGGGGCGGGGCCAGGAGGGAGGCCGGGCTCGGCTAGGCGGGCGGGGCCGCGGGCTTCTGGACCGCCCTCTTCTAGCTCGAGGGGCGGAGCTTCCGACGGGCCTTCCTTGCTCTATAAATTGACCAGTTGGTGGTTGCAAATCTTGTAACCCTTCTTCGCACCAGCTTTTTGTGGACTGTTAAAGCTTCTTCAGTCCAGAGTTGGTAAGTCAGGTGATGGATAGATATTATGGATGGATCCTCAGGAAAAGTGGAATCATCGTTTTAGTCACTGTGCATAACTCCAATTTCTTGGAGGTTCCTCCTCTTGCCAGCATTTGGAACTTGGAGACCATTACCTCTAATGAAGAAGATGCCCATAGGGCCACCCTGACTCAGACACTTTGCATTACTTTAAACCCACTGCCTTTCAGTGGATTCGTACTTATTTAGCATAGGACCAAGTGAACACCCCCATAAGATTTCTGAGACTTAAGTCTTTACAGCAGCAGACAGCCTCTGTCTCCTGCAAAGCAGATGGGAGGTTTGAACCTCTGACTATGACACAAGGGCTTCTTAAGTACAGTATCATTCTTTAGTTTGAGCCATGTTTATCTTGTTAACAAGATTTCCATTAAGATGGGGAAACAATTAATGATGAGAGGTTAAATGACAAATTACTTGCTGTCTAACTGTTCCTACAGGCAAAATAGTAAAAAAAAAAAAAAAAATTATTTATAAATTGTATATATAAACTCGCAGAAGAATGAGGACGCTTTCTGCTCTCGCAAGATTTACAGCCTGAGAACCCTATAAATTGGTCGCTCACTATAAGTTGGAACTGCCTCAACAGCACTTAACAACAACAGTTAATATGTTACATGCGGTATGAAATGTATGAAAAGTGAAATTTTTTAAATGGAATTAATATTAATTTCTACCCCACCCTTTCATGTGGGTAGCGCATAATGACTTCAAAGCAAAGCTATAGTGGGCCAGAAGTGGTAAGTAGCTTTCCTGAAGAGAAACCTGGTAAACACTACCTGATGGCCCAGTGGATTTACCCATTGAGCTGCTAACTGCAAGGTTGAAGGTTCAAACCCACCAGTAACTCTGTTAGAGAAAGATGAGGCAGCGTGCTCCTGGGAATAGAAACCCTATGGAGCGGTTTTACTCTATCCCGAGAGGCTCACACTGAGTCAGAATTAACTCAGTGGAAATGGGTGGGGTTACTCTGATAGCATGTGATGAGAAGGGCATTTCTTTCCCCCAAATTGACAACCCCAATGTAACCATGAGATACCATCAGACAATCTCAGGAAACCTACAAATATCTGACCAGTTCCCTCCAGCTAATGTTTAAAAAAAACCAGTTGCCAGTCAAGTCAAGTCTAACTCATGGAGCCTCACATGTGTCAGAGCAGAGCTCCACAGGGTTTTCAGTGGCTGACTTTTCAGAAGTGGGTTGCCATTTTCAAAAGTAGTGTAGATACTCAAGTGCTTAACCATTTCCACCAACAGGGACTCCCTCAAAAATGTTAAGATAATGAAAAACAAAGAAAGACAGACCCTCACACAACAGAAAGGATTTAGGAGACAAGATCACTAAATAAAGTATGGTCTCGAATGGGATCCTGGAACAGAAAAAGAACATTAGTAGAAAACTAGTGAAATTGGAAAAAAGCATGGAGTTTGGCTAGAAGTAATTTTACCAACATTGGTTTCTTAGTTGTAACAAACATAAAATTGTAACACTGATTTTAACAGTAGAGGAAACTGGGGAGTGGTTGGAGATTCTCTGCTATCTTTGCAACTTTTCTGTAAATCTAAAAACCTATTCTAAAATGAAAAGTGGGTTTAAAATAGTCCATGAACCCATTCATATTTAAATAAAACTGACCTTTATATGGTGAGATTTAATTGAGTTGATGCCTACAGAATCCTGAGGTGAAGTCTAATTGAAGCAGTTTCTCATTCCCAACACAGTTTTAAAACAAATGTTTCATGGAAGTATAAACATTATTCAGAATGGGATAATTATTTCACAAAATATGAGTGCACAGTTTAATGAAAAGTGAACATACCCATCCAATAATCACTATCCAGACCAAAAAACATAATCATCACTAGCACCCAGAAGGTCCCTGCCCCGCTCACATACTCATCTCATTTTAAGGATTGTAAGAGGTTTTCTCCCAAAGACAAGGGGGAACATTTCTAACACTGTGCGTTAATTTTGCCAAATTTTGAACCTTACATAGATGGAATCATACATTATATACTCTTTAAAGTCTACCTTTTTCTCAACCTTAGGTTTGTGAGCGTCATCCATAATGTTGAGTAGAGTAGCAGCTTTTTTAGTTTTCTGTTGTATAAAAGTAGAAAAGGTGTGTGCCAGAGTTGTACTCTTTCACCAGGCTTATTCGATTTATACGTTGAGCTCAAAATCCAAGAAACTGGATTATATAAAGAAAAAATATGGCTTCAGGATTAGAGGAAGACTCATGAACCTCTGATATGCAGATGATACAACCTTGCTTGCTTAAAGCGAAGAGGATTTAAAATACTTGCTGATGAAGATCAAAGACCACAGTCTTCAGTATAGATTGCACCTCAATGTAAAGAAATAAAAATCCTCACCACTGGACCAATAAACAACATCCATATAAATGGAGAAAAGATTGAAGTTGTCAAGGACTTCATTCTTCTTGGATCAACCATCAACACCCATGGAAGCAGGAGTCAAAAACTCAAATGACATATTGCCTTAGGCAAATCTGCTGCACAAGACCTCTGTAAAGTGCTGAAGAACAAAGATGTCAGTTTGAGGGCTAAGGTGTGCCATGGTATTTTCAATAGCCTCATATGCATGTGAAGGTTTGATAGTGAATAAGGAAGACCCATAGAAGAATTGATGCATTTGAGCTGTGGTGTTGGAGGAGAATATTAAAAATACCATGGACTGCCAGAAGTACAAACCAGTCTGAAGAAGTACAGTCAGAATGCTCCTTGGAAGCCAGGATGGTGAGACTTTGTCTTTTATACTTGAGATGTATTATCAGGAGGGACCAGTCACTGGAGAAGGATACGATTGGTAAAGTGGTGTTATGTGCCATGGCATCAGTTCCAACTCATAGTGACCCTGCTTAGGGTTTCCGATGACCTGAATCTTTACAGGAGCAGAAAGCCTCATCGTTCCCCACAGAACACTGGTAGTTTCAAACTACTGACCTTGAGGTTAGCAGCCTGACTCGTAACCACTACGCTGCCAGAGCTCCTTTTGGAAAGTGGAGGGTTGGAGAAAAAGAGGAAGACCCCCCCCCCCCCAATGAGATGGATTGGCACAGTGGCAGCAGCAGTTGGCTCAAGCATAGCAATGATTGTGAGGTTAGCGCTGGACTGGATAGTGTTTTGTTCTGTTGTGCACTTAACAATAACATTGTATAAACAGATGTATTTATCTGGTCTACTCTTGATGGACATTTGAGTTGCTTTTACTTTTGATTATTATAAACAGCGCTGCAATAGACATTCTTATTCACATGTTTTGGTGCATCTTTTGCTTGCCTTTCCATACATTTTCATCTCTGCCATACATTTTCATCTCTGCCATATCTAAGATAGACAGTTGTTGTTGTTAAGTGCCATGGAGTCGGTTCCGACCCATAGCAACCCTGTACAGGGTTTCCGAGGCTGTAGATCTTTATGGGAGCACAATGCCTCATCTTTCTCCCGCGGAGAGGCTGGTAGTTTCGAACTGCTGGCCTTAAGGTTCGCAGACCGATTCGTAACCACTACGCTACCAGAGCTCCTTGTGCTATTACTTGTTTTGCTTTCTATTTAATAGCACTTAATGTGATGCTTGGAGTCCTGATGTGGCTCTGTGGGTTAATGCGCTGGACTGCAAAGTTGGTTTGAACTGCAAGGTCAGCGGTTCCAGCTCTCCAGCTGCTCCTTGGAAACCCTATACAGAATCGCTATGAGTCAGAACTGACTCAATGGCACTTAACAATAACAACAACAACAAAGTACTGCTTGGAAAGTTTGTATTTAAGACTAGGAAAAAACTAGGAGGAAGTTCTTTCTCTGCAAGACAGAGTCCTTGCTTATTCTACCTTGGCTCCAACCGCCTTGTCTCAAGGGCCACAATGTTACCAGGCTTTGTTTTAAGAACAAGAGAGCTAAATGAGGAAAAGGAAAGTAGTGATTTTTATCAGTTAGTGATAACCCTGATTTAGTGGGTGAACTAATGCCTAGTTATTAAATGGAATGTTGTTTGGAACTGAATAGCATCCCACGCAGTAACAGCACTATTACAAATAAAGAAAATCCCAACAAGGCTTAATTGTGCTTAAAGTCACCAGCTCAGCAAGCTGGTTATGATCCGTTCTATGTTAGCTTCAAAATTTACAATGCTCTACTCAAAGAAGAAGGCGGGCAAAAAAGCAGCAGGTTCAAATACTCTTCTTTGTCCTTAACTCTTGGGGGAAAAAAAAAGCCACCGTCATATTCTTCACTATTTTCACGTGAGTTTTAAAATCTTAAAATGAAATGTTTACCAATGCTAACATTTCAGAGCCATGAGTACACATGACAATAAGATACCATATCATAGAGGTAGTGATAGCATTCAGCACATAAGAGAGAAGCCAAAAATGCCACCTTCACAATGAGCCCCTTGTGAATTTGGCTTTCTGTCACTGGTGCCCAAGTAAAGTTCTTAACGCAAGACAAGACTGCTCAGGAAATATCTCCCCTTTCATTTGTTACATAACTTAGTCAAAATAAGTTCTCCTCCATGAAATCTTAATTAAAAACCAGTTACCCTCAACTCTATATTGCTCCATAGAATTCTTAATGACTGATTGGGGAGAAGTAGATATCCTGACCTTTCTTCTGAGGTACCTGCGGGTATCCTCAAACCTCAGCTGACGTTAACCTTTTGCACTACCCCAGGATTCGTAAGTTAATTAGTTTGTTGGGAAGTTGGTCTACATTTCGTTCTGTTATATTAATCTAATCTTTTTAATATACCAATGTCTAAGGAACATGAACAATGACAATTCTAATTTTAAAACCTCTTATAATCCTTAAAATGATTTATATTAATATCTGTCACAGTATTAATCTAGAAATAGTCACAGCTATTAAAAGGAGGGGATTCCTGGTGTGACATTGTAGGATCAGCATTGGACTGAGAACCACAAGGTCAGCAGTTCAAGTCCACCATCTGCTTCTTGGAAACCCTGTAGGGGTCACTATGAGTCAGAACTGACTCGAAAGCATTTAACAACAACATTAAAAGGAGAATCACATTTTTAAGCAAGACGGAAGCCCAAGCAAAACTCATGTAATCCAGACCTCTTGTTTTCCAGATGAGGAAACTGAGATGCAAAGAGCTTAAGTGACTTTTCCAACTCCATGTCAGAGTTTTCAATGAAACCTAGTTCTATGACTTTTAGCCCAGAGTTTTTTGATACCTTATTACTATACAATTTTATAAAAACTTAACTAATCATATACCATAAACCTTGAAGTAGCTGAGTGCGATGGCTAATTTTATGTGGCATTTTGGCTAAGTGAAGGTATCCAGTTGTTTGGTCAAACAGTAGTCTAGATACTATTATACATTAATTAACCTAAACCAAACCCAAACCCAATTGCTTTCAAGTTGATTCTGACTCATCTTGTCCCTATAGGACAGAATAGAACTGCCCCACATGGTTTCCAAGACTTTGTGGGAGCAGACTGTCACATTGTCTCCCTCAGAGTAGCTGATCTTTTGGTTAACAGTCAAAATTATAAAGTAGTCAGATGTGATTAAAACACTTTGTCTTAAGTAAATAGATTGTTTTCAATAATGTGGTGGATCTCATCTGGTCAGCGAAAGACCTTAAGAGCCAAAGGAGTTTTTACTGGGATGTAGTCTGCCTTCAGGCTATGGACACCTTGTCAGAACTCCATTCACCTGAACTATGAATTTTGAGACGTAAGACTGCAGACTCGCTAACCTGCTTCCTATTTACAGATTTCAGAATTGTCAGCCTCCACTATCACATGAGCAAATTCCTTGAAATCTATCTATCTAGATAGCTATCTATCATCTATAGCTCACTGGTTCTGTTTCTCTAGAAACTCTAAGGCATGAGTATTATTTGTACTGTTTGTTATGTTTTGATTTATACTATTCGTTTTTCTAAGGAACCCTGGTGATGGAACCTTTGGCAGTTTTGAACTGCTGACCTAAAGATTAGCAGCCTGATTTTTAAACACCACACTACCAGAAATCCCTAAGGAGCCCTGGTAGCATGGTGGATTACAATCTGGACTGCTAACTGCAAGGTAAGCAGTTCAAATCAACCAGTCACTGCGAGGGAGAAAGATGAGATTTTCATTTCCTGTAAAGATTTACAGTCTCAGAAACCGTATACAGGTCACTATGAGTTGGAACTGACTGCAAGGCACACAACTGCTACCACTACTATCCCTTTTTCTGTAATTCGGAACATTTACTAAAAAAACTCAGAATCAATAAAAGATTGTCAATGGTCAGGAGTAATGTAGGAGAAATATTACCTGAAGACAGCAGACAGAATAGACCTCTTCGTGAGGTAATATCTGGCTATGTTTTATGACAGATGGAACTTACAGTCATGAAAATGAAGCTGTGGCCAGGCCTCAGTCAAGTAAACCCTACTTTCTCCTTAAAGGAGTGATGGTGCTGGGAGAATTAGGCAGACTCCTGAGGTCTGTTCACAGAGTGACATGGTAATCAGTAGGAAAAAAGCAAAGATTTTCTGTCCATACAGATAAAGCAAAAGTGATAAAGTGATTATCTGAGGGTTTCAATACTCATGTTTCATATAATTCAAGATCTTTAAGCCTCCCTTTCCCCATAATTATTTTGTCCTTAGTGGAAAGTTTGAAGAACAATGTATAGCTATCAGTGTTCAACATGACCCCTGTATTTAAAACAAAACAAGAAACATTTCTGTGCCTCTGACTAGAGATAGGAATAGAATCAAGCATTCTTTTACATGAAATGCCTGACAAAAATGAAAAGTTATGATTTCCTGGGTTACCCCATATCCTTTGAAACATTAAAAAACCATATATATGTTGTTGTTGTTAAGTTCCGTTGAGTCAATTCTGACCCATAGCAACCCCGTATAGGGTTTCTGAGGAGCAGCTGGTGAGCTTGAACCACTGACCTTGCAGTTCAAAATGCTTTTCAGTATGGTGCATTAACCCACAGCACTGCACCAGAACTCATACTCATACTTTCTCTCCCTCTCTTCGTCTCTCCCTCCTTCTCTTCGTCTCTCCCTCCTTCTCTTCGTCTCTCCCTCCTTCTCTTCGTCTCTCCCTCCCTCTCTTTCTCCCGCTCTCCCTCTCCCTCTCCCCCTCCCTTTCTCCCCCTCCCCCTCTTATATATATACTGAGCCATGGATATTTTCTAGTTAATTCCTTTTCTACAAGGAATATAACTTTAATATATACTAATAGGTCAAAAATAATTTATTAAATGTAATTTATAATGAATTTGTATAACTGATGAACCTTTATTATAAAGCTTCTCCCAAATGCAGGTCCCTTCGACAATGTCTCTCCTTCATCAGGCAGTTCTGTACATGGATAACTATGAAGGGGTAAAGGTAATCTGGCAAGTCCCTCCTTAAACGCTGCTGTCGTTGCTAAGTGCCGTTGAGTATTTCTACTCACAGTGACGCTGTAAAGGGCTCCTGAGGAGCAGCTGCTGGGTTTGAACCAGCGACCTTGGGGTTCAGTGCTTTGTCCTACAATGCCACACCAGGACTCCCTAAAAGGACTTTAAAAGTCATCCTTTCTGATACTGTAACTATTTTAAGTTCCTGTTTCGATTCTTCCTCATCTGGTTGGGAAGCTTCTATTTCAAAATCATTTTTTTAAAATCACAAACATTTTAAAATAGCCCTTTTTCGTAGTTATAAATTGGTAGAACATTTCTAGATTTTTGAGGAGAAATTGATTTTGTCTCTTTAGTGTGCTTATGAAAAATGATTGCTTTCAAGTAGGGGTTTTTTCCTCCAAATCAAATGACTCACATATAAGTCACTAAAAGAAAAGGGTAAGAGGCCAGGACCAGCTGCTGGCAGCTTCCGCCCACCTCCTGGCCCCTACCCCTGAGTATGCCTTTGGCTGCCAGGGCAGCACAAACAACTTGGAGGTGGGCCAGACAAGATTTAATAAGGGATCGATGTGTTATGGAACCCAGCACTTCGTTTCCTATTTACTGAATAGATTATTATTCATATAGTGTTGGGTTATTTTATAGGATGAGAGATCTTAAGCTAATTTCATATTTGTATGTTCTACTTCCCTAATAATGAATGTTTTTTCATAGTCTTTAGAGTAGATAGAAGGCAGCCTTAATGCAATCACTCAGAAATGTCTCTTTAGGGAACCAATACAAGTATTTGAAATTCAGAAGTGGGTTTTCAGTTACTTTCTTTGAAGGTCATATTTTTATGATGGAAGACACCATCTTTCTAAATACAATATCTGCATCTTATTCTTCCTCTTACAAGAATTTTTCATTTAGACTGAGGACTGGGTCTTAGATACTAATTGTGTTTGGTATCCTTGATTCCAGTTATGTCTGTGCCTCTACCTGTGGGTAGGAATCTAAGCAACCATTCTGTTACATGCCATGCCTGATAAATTCTACTTGCAGATGGATATAACAAAAGTCCTATAGGCTAACACTTCCTAAATTTTAATGTGCATGTAAATGTCCTGGGGTCATTGTGAGAGTGCAGATTCTGATTGTGTAGGTCTGGGGCGGGGCCTGAGATCTGTATTTCTAACAAGCTGTCAGGTGATATGGATGAACTCTGAACTACTCTCTGGGTAGAAAACTTTAGGCTGTTCCACTTGCAAAATATTGTACCTCAACTCTGAAGACTTATCATGAGCAAGCACTAATATTAATTACAAAGCAAACCTGAACTTTAACGGCAGACCTGAGCGTGGCAGATAAGTAGAATCTTATTAAACATTTGTGTCGACTCCAATAGATTAAGATTTCCTGGGAAATGGTGGGAGATAATCTGCATTCCATTTTCATTTAGTTGAAAACGCAAGTACAAAATAAAAAGTCAAGGCTAATAGTACAAGTAGCCATACTTTTAGGCTCAGAAGACTATAGCTGGTCCCGTCTTGCATATAACTGAGGACCCAGCAGAAAAACTGGGGAACAGAATTTGGCATATACCCAGAACATATGAGCTTGTCCGGTTTAATTTTCTCTGTGTCAGAACTCTAAACTAGTAATGTTACGTCTCCAGCTGTGGTTCCGCTCTGGCCTGCCTTTGTTTCCTTCAAGTGCAAGTGTAGCAGAAATAAGAGCATAAGCAAAAACATCAGATTTGTTATTCACAGCAACAGCTCCAAGCCTAGACGGCTCCAAAGTAAATCTGAACAAGGACTTGCTGTGACTTTGTGACCAAAGACTTAATGTTCTCATACCATTAGTGGGGTCTGGCACTTTATCAAACCTATGATATTGACTAACTACCAGTAATTGCTGATTTATGGGCAAAGTTTTCTCAGCCTTGTTTTCTTCAGGACTCTAATATACTTCCATCTTCTAGAAACATGTTGAATCAGTCATTTCACGTTCTCTGTGAGCTTTGCTGTTTACATATCTAAATAGAGGGCATCTTACTCTTTCACCTGTTGCTGTTGAGATGACCTTGTACTACTTGGCTTGCCTTAAGTTATCTCTTTTTAAAACCAATCACACTTGTATGCATTCAGAGAGGGCAGCTTACAAAAGTGTAGTGTTTGAGAAATAAATTGTATTGTTCTACAATTTCTGAAAGCTCCTTTACTGAAGTTTTTGTTTGTTGTTATTAAGTGCTGTTGAGTCAGTTCCGACTCATAGCAACCCTGTATAGGGTCTCCAAGGAGTGGCTGGTGAGTTTGAAACCTTTCCATTCAAATCAGCCTTGTGGTCCAGGGCTTATCCTTATCCTAAGCACCACTTAAGTGGTGGTGGTGGTGGCTATGTGCCGTGGAGTCGGTTCCGACTCATAGCGACCCTGTACAGGGTTTCCGAGGCTATATAAATCTTTATGGGAGCAGAAAGCCTCATCTTTCTCCCGCGAAGTGGCTGGTAGTTTTGAACTGCTGACCTTGAGGTTGGCAGTCTGATTTGTACCACTAAGCTACCAGAGCTCCTTACCATAATGTTATAATTAGAAGGATTTCTAAAGAATATCATCCTAGAGTGACAGATGAATTGCACTTTTAGTGCCACAGGACAGAGGATACATGTGCCCTTTATTTTTCAATCCGTCTAGTATCAACCTTAATTTCTAGCCTGCATTTTTTTTTTCATTAGCTGACATTCTCTACCTAGATACTAGTACAAACCAGACCCCAAAAGAACCTCTGAGGGAGGATTAGGGCCATACTAAAAGTCTAGGACAATTTCACAACTTTAGCTCACCTTCAAAGTTCTTCTGGAGTCCTGCATGGCGTAAACAGTTCATGTACTCGGCTGTTAACCAAAAAGTTGGTGATTTAAGTCTACCTAGAGTTGTCTTGGGAGAAAGACTTGGTGAAAACCTATAAAAACTCAGCCATTGAAAATGATATGAAGTCCAGTTCTGATACATATAATAGTACCCTGAGTCATAATAGACTCAATAACTGGTTTGGTTTCTTTAGTTCAAACTTCCTCAGTAACTAACAGAAAAGATAGAAATGTTTGAACCACTATCTACTGCTCCACAGAACCAAAATTTTTGCTCAGGACATCTTCAAAGGGGCCCCCATTATCACTAGATGTATTATGATTGATTCCATGGTGTGAACGATTATGGTATAGTGGCAACCCTTGAACCATACTATAGAATGTTTATGACCAAGTTGCCATTCACAACAGACACATGGGTGAGTTTTAGTTTTCCATATCCTGGTGTGTCTTCTTAATGAGTCAAGGACTCAAAACTCTTTCCAGGTGCCTTCTCCATTACTTCCTGCCCTTCATCATTTATTGCATATGCATTGTGAGGAACGCAGGGGCTGTGATAACACCATGTGAGGCTTTGCAATAACTTGAAAGTGTCCAAGTACAGAAAGATATTTTATACTGTGTATTTCTAGATTCAGGAGAGGTACTAATGGCAGTAAAGGTGTCTAGCAATGATTTAGATCTCTCTCTGGCAGTGTGACCTTGGTTGAGTTACTTCACCTTTTTCATATTTTGTTTCGTATTTGGCAAGTGGGGATAATGGTGTCTGTTCTTAAATGTAGTTAATCAAAGAAGATATGCAAAAGAACTTTGCTCTCTCCACAGGAAAACTCTAGTCTATATAAACACAAGGAATTATTAAGAGACTGATATTTTCAGGCTGAGTTAAGTATGATTGAATTTTGCAGTATTAAATGTGCATGTTCAGTGATTTTGTTATTGGTGGGTTGATTCCTGATATGTTAATGAAGACCTATGTATAGTTTTCTTGATTAACTCTTAGCACAGGACTTCTTACTTCAAGCACCAAACAAGATTTAGTTTTTTTAGGTATTGCATCCAATATCCAATTATTCATCTTAGGAATTAATGTACAATTAGCACCAATACCTGTTCATATGGAAATAGATGGTTATGTTAATTGAAATGCTGTAGCTGGATAAAATTTTGCATAATTAAAGGATTTATATTAATATCTTTAAATGGAAGATGTATATCATATGGTTAGTAAGGAATAATTCATTCATATGTACTTGTTCTAACAATTCTCACTTCCAAAATAAAAAACTAGTTGATATTTCTAGAAACTATTTTACAATAAAAAACATGAGGTACCAGTTTCCCTAGCATCTTTTAGTTTGTAGCAGGTAAGACCCATAGTTAATCAGTTGGCATGTCTCCATAAATTAATATTCCAGTCAAAGATAGAATAAAAAAGTTATCTGACCTCTACTCACTGCCTTTCTTATTCTAAATGTGTGCAATGTGCTAACACACTTTTAAGATTTCTTGTTTGTTTCTTCTTATATTTTCTACTACTTTCCATGTTCAAAATTTCATATTCAGCCACGTATAGGATTGATAATTATTAATCAAAACTGAACTGGTAATTAGAGTAAAGGTCCATCAACCACCCAGATTAAACACTAGATCAATGTGATAATTTATCATCACAAAAATTCCTTGCTTCTACCCTCAGAACCTTTTCTTTGTTTATATACAAAATTAAGTTCAAATAGTGGAAACAATAATTTGTAGAAAAACTGAAGAAAGTGATATACCAATTTACATCACACTTATTTACAACATCATCATATATATATATATA
>NW_006408602.1:6213915-6219377 GCF_000296735.1 Chrysochloris asiatica | reverse complement strand
GAGTGTCCTGGTGTGGCACTGTAGGATAAGTACTGTACTACTAACAGGTTCAGCAGTTCAAACCTACTAGCTGTTCTTTGAAAACCCTATAAAGGGTCTCTATGAGTCAGAACTGACTCAGTGGCACTTAACAACAACAACATACACACACACATACAACTAGACTCAAGTAATGGCCTCTAATGAGTTTTAAAATTCAAATTCTATAAACCTTACTATAATATTTCATTTCTTTTCATTTAGATGTTTACTTCAGAAATTCAACTCAGTTAATGCTTGGAGTTGAAAATAAAAAGGAAAGAACTTGCTTGGTATTTCTGAAGCTAAAAGAACTGAAGGAAAACAACAAGCCTTGTGTTACACTATTGTAGGATTCTATGGGCAAATCATGAATGATACAGGAGGTATTAAAAAAAAAAAAAAGGAATACACAGAATCATTGTGCCAAAAGAATTGGTCAATGTTCAACCATTTTGTTGTTATTATTAAGTGCCATTGAGTAGGTTTCTACTCATAGCCACCAACAAGCGACTAGTGGCTTTGAACCATCAACCTTGTGGTTAGTAGTCCAATGCTTATTCTACAATGCCACACCAGGACTCCTCAACCATTTTAGGAAATAGTATATCATCAAGAACCACCGGTACTGAAGCAGGAAGTCCTGTACTGAAGATCTTAGTGAAAAATAAGGTTCTGGGAATGCCAATTGAGATGTTTCAACAAATGGAAGCAATACTGGAATCACTAACTCCTAAATGCTAAGAAATTTAGAAGACAGTTACGTGGCCAACCAATTGGAGAGATCCATATTTACATGCATTATAAGGAATGATGATCCAATAGAATGTGGAAATTGTTGAACAAATTTTGTTAAAGATAATTCAAAAACAGTTGCAGTTATCCACTGACAGGGAACTGCCAGCAATTCAGAAGGGATATTATTACTGATGTCAGATGGATCTTGACCAAAAGCAGAGAATATGAGAAAGATGTTTACTGATGTTTAATTGATTTTGCAAAGGCATGCAACTGTGTAGATCATAACACATTATGAATAACATTGTTATGATCATTGGGAATTACAGAATGTTCAATTGCACTGGTACACAAACTATATATTAGGAGCGCTGGTATCATAGTTGTTGAGTTGTGCTGCTAAACTCAAGGTTAGCAGTTAGAAACTACCAGCTGTTCTGCAGGAGAAAGATGAGGCTTTCTGCTTCCATAAAGATTTACAGTGTTGGAAACCCTTTACAAGGTCCTTATGAGTTAGAACTGACTCCATGGCATATGACCACCAACCAGAAACTATACATAGACCAAGTGTCAGTCATTTGAACAATAAAAGGAAACACTGCATGGTTTTAAATCATCTGTAATATGCAGATGATATCACCTTCCTTGCTGAAATTAAAAGGACTTGAAGCACTTACTGATAAACATCAAAGACTATAGCCTTCAGTATATATTACACATCAATAGAAAGAAAATCAGTCCTTACAACTGGACTAGTAATGGACTTCATAATGAGCAGAGAAAATTTTGACATTGCCAAGGATTTTAATATACTTGGAACCACAACCAAAGCCCATGAAAGCAGCAGTCTATAAATTAAACAATGGATTACTTCAGCAAAAGACCTCTCTATAGAGTTAAGAAAGGAGCTCTGGTAACGTGGTGGTTACGAATCAGACTGCTAACCTCAGGGTCAGCAGTTTAAAACTACCGGCTGTTCCATGGGAGAAAGATGAGGCTTTCTGCTCCAATAAAGATTTACAGCCTTGGAAACCCTTTACAGAGACACTATTAGTTGGAACCAACTTCATGGCACATCACCGCCACCACCACCACCACAGAGTTAAGAAACAAATATGTCACATTGAGAACTACGGTGTGCCTAACCTAACACATAGTGTTTTCAGTCACCTCATATTCATCAAAAAACTGGACAATGAATAAGGACAACTGAAAAAAAAAATGATGCATTATTCTTTAAGGTATTCGTGAAGAAGATTGGATTTACCATGAATGGCCAGAAGAATGAACAAATCTGTTTTACAAGAAGTACAGTCTGAATAGTCCCTAGAAAATGAATGGTAAAACATCATCTCACATACTTTTGACATGTTGTCAGGAAGGACCAGTTCCTGGAGAAGGACATCATGCTTAGTAAAATAGAGGATCAGTGAAAAAGAGGAATACCTTCAATGAGATGGATTGACACAATGGCTACAATAATGAGTTCAAATCTAGCAACAGTTACAAGTATGGCATAAGCTCTAACTGCGTTTCATTGTGGTGTGCATAAGGTCACTATGAGTCAGCGCAAACTCAATAGCACTTAGCAACAACAACTTGTTTTGAAGGTCAATTATATGCAAGGCACTATGCTGAATGTTATTGAGAAGTTAAAGATTAACAAGCACTTCACTATCTAGCCAAGGAGATAATTTATATACCCAAATAACTACATCACAATAATGTTGTTGTTATTAAGTGTTATGAATTCGGTTCAACTCATAGCAACTCTGTATCAGATTTCCGAGGCTGTAAATCTTTGCAGGAGCAGAAAGCCTCATCTTTTTCTCTTGGAGTAGCTGGTGGGCTAGAACTGTCAACCTTGCATTTCGCAGTTCAGTGCTTATCCTACAGACCCACTGTGCTCTTTGTCATATAATGTTGTTGTTAAGTGCTGTTGAGTCAGTTCCAACTCATAGTGACCCTGTATACGGTTTCCAGGGAGCAGCTGGTGGGTTTGAACTGCCTACCTGTGGTTCGCAGTCCATGTAGATCCTACAGTGCCATAAGAGGGTTTATAAGCTTTATAAGCAAAATTATTTTGTTGTTGTTGTTGTGAAGTGCCGTGGAGTCAGTTCCGACCCATAGCGACCCTGGATAGGGTTTCCGAGGAGCATCTAGTGAGCTTGAACCACCGACCTTGTGGTTCACGCAGCTTTGCAGTCCAGCACCACACCAGGACTCCAAAATTCTATTAGGAGCATAAATTTGGACAAGATTACTAGTAGAGAGGTATACTTAAAGGAGTTAGCAATTTGAGCTGGGCTAAAAATAAAAAAAACAACAGGTAAATTTTAAGGATTTCCAGGCAAAGGCAATAATATGAAGAAAAGCCTATGGTAAAAAAAAAAAAAAAAAGTGTTCTGAGATGAGTGATGAGAAAAGAATTTAGGAAAAAGTAGCAGTGTCCATCCACATTACCTCCTATTTTACTCACCCCACTTTATGATCATCTAAGTTTCATCAACAATGAGAAAATATTATTTGTAAACATAGATTTATATGTGTGGAGATTCTAAAGCAGAAAGTGACTTTTTAGGCACATATAGACAATCATGTCACTTCTTAAAACTGCTCAGGACAAATGAGGATGGCATTAACTAACACTATAAATGCACACCAGGGAGCCTGAGGAGTTCCAAAAGGAAAAAGGCATCCTCTGGTAATGCTATATCACCAACCAGCTGGTCAGAGTTTGTCAGCTGGGACTGAAAGTTCAGGCACTAGATTTCACTTCATATTCCAGTTCAAGTTCAGTGGTGAAAGGCAGTGGGGCTTATGGTAAAAACTTTGAACAAGTAACCCCAAAATGGAGGGACTTTGCCAATCATTCTAAGTCAGAATTCTGACTGTGGTAAGAGATAGTAGGGAAAGCTCCATATCATCAGCCAAAACAAAGCCAGGAGCAGACTGTATAACAGACCATCAATTGCTCATATGCACGTTAAGGCTGAAGCTGAAGAAAATGAAAACAGATCCATGAGAGCCAAAAGATGACCTTGACCATATCTCAGCTGAATTTAGAGATCATCTCAAGAACAGATTTGATGCATTAAGCACTAACGGCCAAAGACCAGAAGAGCTGTGGGATGGCATCAAGAATCTCATACAGGAAGAAAGCAAAAGTTCATTAAGAAGACAAAATAGAAGGGAAAGACTCTAATGAATGCCAGAAGAGACTCTGAAACTTTCTCTCCAGTGTGCAGACACCAAGCAAATGGAAGAAATGGGGAGGTCAAAGAAGTGAACAGAAAATTTCAAAGGGCAGCTCTAGAAGACAAAGTGAAGTATTATAATGAAATATCCAAAGATCTGTAGTTAGAAAACCAAAAGGGAAGAAAATGCTCGACATTTCTTAAGGTAAAAGGACTGAAGAAAAAAATTCAAGCCTCGATTGCAGTATTGATGAATTCTCTGGGCAAAATATTGATGGATACAGAAAGCATCAAAAAAAGATTGAAGGAATAGTCACTGTACCAAAAAAGAAATAGTTGATGTTTAACCATTTCAAGATGTAGCATATGATCAAGAGCCAATGGAACCAAAGGAAGATGTCCAAGGAGTGCTGAAGTCATTGGCAAAGGGCAAGGCTCTGGGAATTGATGGAATACCAATTGAAATCTTTCAACAAACTGATTTGGCACTGGTGACACTCATTCATCTATGCCAAGAAATTTGAATACAGCTACCTGGCCAACTGATTGGAAAAGATCCATCCATATTTGTGCCCATTCCAAAGAAAATTGACCCAACAGAATGGAGAAATCTCTGGACAATATCATTATTATCTCATGCAAGTAAAATTTTGTTAAAGATAATTCAAAAATGGCTGCAACAGTACATTGACAGGGATCTGCCAGAATTCAAGGTAGATTCAGATGACGAGATCATTGCTGGCATCAGATGTATTGTGGCTGAAAGAAGAGGAGAGGATACTAAAAAGATGTTTACCTGTGTTTTATTGACTATTCAAAGGCTTTCAACTGTGTGGACTACGATAAACTTTGGATACCATTATGAAGAACGGGTATTCCAGAACACTTAATTGCATTCATGAAGAACCTGTACATAGACCAATATGCAGTCATTCAAACAGAACAAGAGGACACTAATGGTTTAAAATCAGGAAAGGTATGTGCCAAGGTTGTATTCTTTTATTATGCTTATTCAATCTGTATGCTGAGCAAATAATCCAAAACGTTGGATTGTATGAAGAAGAGTATGGTATCAGTGTAAAGAAAACAAAAATCGTCACCAATGGACTAATAACTAGCATCATAATAAATGAAGAATAGGTTGCAGTAGTCAAAAACTTCACTTTGCTTGTTTCCTCTATCAACACTCATGGGAGCAGCAGTCAAGAAGTCAAATAATGTATTGCAGTAGGCAAACCTAATGGACAAGACCACTTTCAAGTGTTCAAGAGCAAAGAAGTCAGTTTGAGGACTAAGGTGTGCCTGATGCAAGCCATGGTATTGGAGTAGAATATTAAATGTACCACAGATTGCCAAAAGTACAAATAAATCTGTGTTGGAAGAAGTAGAGTCAGAATCCTTAGAAGACAGGCTGGCCAGACTTCATCTCTCATACTTTTGGCATATTATCAGGAGAAACCAGTCCCTGAATCAGGACAACAGGCTTGGTAAAATTGTTGTTGTTGTTGT
>NW_006408602.1:6207398-6211900 GCF_000296735.1 Chrysochloris asiatica | reverse complement strand
GTCTTCTTAATGACTTTTTGCTCTCTTCATGTATGATATTCTTGATGTCATCCCACAACTCTTCTGGTCTTCGGTCTTTAGTGTTTAATTCATCAACGAGATGAATCAGCACATAGGAGCATCAATGGGTTCAAGTTTAATGACTCTGAGGATGGCTCAGGATTGCGCAGTATTTCGTTCTGTTGTGCATAGGATTGCTGCTTGTCACAACTGCCTTGATGGAACCTAACAACAACAACAGAAGTTGTGAGGATTTTCATTTTATTTACATTGAGGTGCAAACAGAAGGCTGGAAACTTTGATCTTCATCAGCAAGTATTTAGCTTCCAGCAAAAAAAGGTTGTATCATCTGCATATTGCAGGTTGTTAATGACTCTTCCCCCATCCTAATGCCTTGTTCTTCTTCTTATAATTCAGCTTCTCTGATTATTTGCTCAGCATAAAGATTAAATAAATATAAAGAAAGGATACAACCCTGATGAATACCTTTCTTGGTTTAAACCATTCATTATCCCCTCGTTCTATTCAAACCACTGCCTCTTGGTCTGTGTGCAGCTTCCTCATGAGCACAATTAAGTGTTCAGGAATACCCTATTCTTCACAATGTTATCCGTAGTTTGCTACAATCCACATAATCACATGCCTTTTCATAGTCAATAAATCACATTTTTCTATTATTCTCTGCTTTCAGTCAAGATCCATCTGACATCAGCAAAGATACCATTCATTCATATCCTCTTTTGAATTTGGCTTGAATTTCTGGCAGTTCCTTGTCAATTTACTGCTGCAATCATTTTTTGGATTCTCTTTAGCAAAAATTTACTTGCATATGATATTAGTGATACTGCTCTTTGATTTCCATATTCTGTTGGGTCATCTTTCTTTGGGATGGGCAAAAATATGAATCTCTTTTAATTGGTTGGCCAGGTTGCTGTCTTCCAAATTTCTTGACATAAATTAGTAAACTCCTCCAGTGCTGCATCAACTTGTTTATAGGTTTTAATTTGCATTCCATCAATTACTGTAGCCTTATTTTTTGCCAATGCCTTTAATGCTGCTTGGACTTCTTCCTTTAGGACCATTAATTCTTGATCATATACTTCCTATTGTAATGATTAAACATTGGCCAACTGTTTTTGGTACAGCTGTATAGAGGTCTTTGTAGGGGAGTGGCATTGGGAATCAAGGGAAGAGGCAGGGAGATTAGAAAGGGGCAGATATGAGAGATCTGATGAAAAGAAACTCAACAGTACTTGAAAATATTTGACTACAAAAGAGAGGACGGAACTGAATATGATACAAATGCTTAAGACTTAGTATTTAAGTAGGTATTCATAAGGGAGGACCTAGTTTGGAAAGGGAATGATAAAACCATTTTGGTGTTTCCCAGGTTTGGGTACTGGACAGTCTTCATTTCATACAAAATTTCTTTTTCTAGACAAACTCATATCAAAGTTCTGCTTAGAATTAGATTAGTATATGTTATTGTTGTTAAGGTTAGTATAAATAAGAGGCTCTGAGACAACTCTTAAAATAAACACACACAAACCCTCCGCCGTAAGAGGATTCCATCTCATAGTAGCCCTACAGAGTTGCTATGATGAATGCTCCATGTTTATTGTTAAGTGTTTTTGAGTTGGTTTCTGACTCATAGTGACTCTGTATAGACTTTTTGAGTAGGTTTGAATAACCAACTTGAGGTTAATAGTCCAGTGCTATCCTAAAACATCACACCAGGACTCTGAATGTTCCATTGTTGTTGTTAAATGCCATTGAGTCGATTCCAACCCTTAGCAACCTTGTATAGGGTTTCCAAAAAGCAGCTGGTGAGCATGAACCGCCAAACTTGCAGTTCAAACAGTTTTGCAGTCTGGCGCATTAACCCACAGCGCCACATCAGGAATGTTCCATAAGCATCTAAAATCCAATATATGCAATTTATCATCTTCCTACTGTTCCTTCTCTTATTCACCTTAACTAATGATGCCACCATTCATCTAATTTCCCAGGCCATGTATGATTTGGAAACTAATCTAATTATCTCCCTTCCCTTTACCCTCAAGTGGTCTATAAAACCTCCTACTCTACCTTTTAAATATTGAGTCTGTCCTTCAGTCACCTCTCATTCCCCTAACTTTATAACTGGTATATCTGCATTCATGCTTCTTTCCTTCTAATACATGCTTCACACTGTTGCCAGAGTTATACTCAGAAAACGCAATATGATCATAGTACATCAGTGATTAAAACCCCGTAGTTGCTCCCCACCATATGACCCATAGTACCTGGCCCATAGTTTATAGATGGTACGTAATGTGTATGGTTTTCATGATTGGCTCCCTATCTCTCTCACTCCAGATTCCCCTTTATTTCTTGAATAGTATGTAGAATTAGCTGAAAATAACCTCACTTCCCACAATTTACTATCTCAACACTTTGTACTATGGAAATTTCCAAGATATAAGACCTTAATAGGATCAATGAAGAACATCTTTTTGCTTTAAGAAGTATTACAACAGAAAAAAAGAAACAATCTCAAACTAAACTTTCTGCACTCATTTTAAGAAAACTTGCCTAGTTTAATTCCACAGAGAAACATCCTCCAAAAGGGATATTTTCAATCTAGATGAAAATATCTGCTTTGCTTTTTATTGTTATTAAGTGCCATTTAGTCAGTTCCAATCCATAGCAACCCTGCATAGGGTTTCCGAGGAGCAGCTGGTGAGCTTGAACCACCAAACGTGTAGCTCAAACCAACTTTGCAGTCCAGCGCATTAACCCACAGCACCACACCAGACTCCTCATATTTGCTTTATACATTTGTAAATATTTGTTTTTAGTTGAAAAGTATGTTTTGTATGTTCCTTTCACTTATTTCTATGATTAACTAAGAAATTTTTATAGTATGAATAGGAATAGAACTCTCGTAAAACTGTATCTACAGGATAAACATAATTTATCTAAGAGTTACTAGACTTCTATCAATTATATCTGCCATTAAAATGATTTCTACTCATGGTGACCCTCTAGGACAAAGAGGAACTGCCTTTGATGATTTCTAAGGTTGCGTATCTTTATGTAAGCAGACTGCCCTATCTTGCTCCCATGGAGAGCTGATGGGTTTGAACCGCTGACCTTTCAGTTAGCAGCTGAATGCTTAACCCAAGGCACCATCAGCATTCCTTTGTAACAATTATACAAGAACCAATTATGCTGTCAAAAGTGCCTTATACACAAAGTTTAGGAAAGAAAAATGGAACAAAGGATATTCAAAGAAATTCAAAAGAATGCTTTGCACAGCTCTATATTAATAAAATCTGAGAGAAATGGCCAGTAGTCTAAGAAAATATAAATTACCAAAATTGGCCTAGGAAGAGGTAGAAAACCTAAATATATCAATTTTCATGGAAAAAAAATAAAGTTGTGACAGAACTAGTATTCAAAAATGTGTAGAACCCAGATGGTTTTTACAGATTAATTCTTTCAAATGTTCCAGGAACACATTGCTTCAATGCTATAGAAACTGGTCCAGCGCATAACTAGAGAAACTGTCTCCAGTCTTTCTATGATGTTAGCGCCACCTGACATGGAGAGCACAAAGAACTTCAGACCAATCTCCCTTAAAAACAAAACTCCTAAATAAATGATAAGTTCTTTTCAAGTGTTTTTCAAGTTTTATGTAATTTTAAATTTTGTAAAAAAGGAGGTAGTAAAGTGAACTCTAGAAATGCAAGGATAGTTCAATAGAAAATATATTAATAGGTCAAAGAAGGAAAATCATATTATCCTCCTGTAATAAACAAAAAAGCTGCTTATTTTGATGAACTTAAATGAGGAAAAACAAATTCACAGCCATTGAACTGATTCCAATGCATAGTGAGTCAGTAAGACAGAGTAGAACTGGGTTTCCGAAGGCTCTAAATCTTTATGCAAGCCGGCTGCCTCAGCTTTCTGCTAGTTGGTTTGAACTGCCAACTTTTGGTTAACAGCCCAACACTTGGTCTACTGTTCCACCAGGACTCCTTTTTTTTTTAATTAAAAAAAAAGAAAAAGAAGAAGGTTGGAAACCTCTCACTCCCCAATTTCAAAATGTATTATGGCTACAGTAGTCAAAACAGCTTGGTACTGGTACAATGAAAGATTCATTGATCAATGGAACAGAATTGAGAATCTAGAAATTAACCCATCCACACACAGCCAACTGATTTTGGACAAAGTGCCTAAATATATCACATGGGGAGGTGATAGTCTCTTCAACAGAAGGTGCTGGCAGAACTGGAAAACGATATGCAAAAGATTGAAACAAGGCCTTTAGCTCACACCTTATACAAAAACTAACTCAGAATGGATCAAAGACCTAAAATGTGAATCCTAGAATTATGAAGGCCATCAATGAAAAAATAGGGACAAACATGAGGGCTCTAATTCAGGGAATACACAGACTACCAAACATTTTGAAAACTATACAAACAAAAGTAGGCAAAATAGATGATTGGGACATA
>NW_006408602.1:6196705-6201758 GCF_000296735.1 Chrysochloris asiatica | reverse complement strand
TCATCAGAAGGTTGGAAATAGAAATACCTTATGATCCAGCAATTCATCTACTTGGTATTTACCCACAAGAAATATGAGCCATAACACAAGTAGATATATGCACACCAATGTTCATAGCAGCACTATTTACAATAGCAAAAAGATGGAGACAGTCTAAGTGCCCAAAAACTGAAGAATAGATAAACAAACTGTGGTACATACACATGATGGAATATTATGCTACCTTTAAGAACAACAAGGAAGCTGTAAGCTATTATATAACATGGATGAACCTTGAGGACATTTTATTGAGTGAAATTAGTCAGTCACAAAAATAGGTATACTGCATAGGACCACTATTGTAAAAGACTAAGAAAAAGAACCCATACTAAAAGGGGGGGGGGAGGGGAATTCTTTGCTGGTTACTGGGATGTGAGATGTGGGGTGAGAGGAGGGAGGGGAAGGTGGAGCACAGGGTAGGGAATAGACACAGGATAGTTTAGGTGCTGGTGAGGAGGGGCAATGCAATAGAAGAGGGAGGGGAATTGAAGAAGAAGGCAGAGGGGTTAACAATTAGGCAGGTTTGCATGGGCTAAGTGGGACAGAGGTAAATAATGATGTATGCACAACCTTGGAAAAACAGGGCTCTGCGATACAGGCATTGAGGCATGGTTCAAATGGGTAAAAGGGGAGAAATAATGTTAAGATGCCTGACTGTCTTTTGAATCTTGGTTTCCCTTGCACACCGTTATAAAATAATTACTTGATGGGAAGAGAAGGGAATTACCAGAAATATTACCACAGAAAGCTTGTAAGTCCATCTTCTGCCTATAATTGATTGAAATACCTAAAATGGGGCTACACCATGCCTAGTGAAGGAGGCTTTCTGTGGAGCCTCTGCATTACATAAGACCATAGTTGGAATCCTGAACCACATCCAGATTCTTCTGAGATGGTAAATTTCCACTGGAAAATACAATCTGACCAGCCTGGAGCTATTATAAGAACAGAAGATACTACTTAAAAAAAAGACCGACAGGGAAAATGCAAAACAATAATGGCAGACTGACTGACTTATACAAGAACAAGCAAGTTGCTTGCCCCGGAGACATCAAGGCAAGTGGTTGGGTCCCCTCGGGGCAAACCCCCTTCCAAGACTAAGACTCAATGGGAATACACGAGCAGACATGCGCTCTGATTGGTGACCACGTTGGTCACCGAAAGGGGAAGTAAGGGAAAAACTGCAATGAAGCTGCAAGCTAAGCCCTACCATATTCAATAGACTCCTGTGAACCCAGGTGGAGACCTGGTTGGCCAGCAATATGGCAAGACCTGGGGATTCCTGGGCCCAGAGTCAGTGACATAGCCACAGAGGACTAGAGTGGAGAGTGAATCGTCCAGCTGAGAAGAAGAGAGGGAATATACACAAGAACACTCACACTTTCAGATAATACCCACTTGACCTGACTTCAATGGCTGGATGATCAGAGCTCAACTAGAAGAAGAAAGAAGAGGAAAAAGGAGAGATCTGATACAATTTGATGAACTTGACCTACACCTATGGATGCAGTAGCTCAAAAGAGGGAACAAATCTTTACAGCAAGGATCATTCCCACCCCCTCCATACACAGAGTAGACAGGGATGGGCAACTTGGACATTGGCTACCTAAAATTGGGGGAGCATACAAAGGCAAGAAGTGACTGACTTACAAGCTTTCAAGTGGGAGCCTAGATCCAGAGGGTGCAGAAGAGAGTAAAATCTCCACTGAATATTATCCAATCTGTCCTGGCAGGGCTGATGAAAGGAGATGGGGATAGCACTCATGTGGCACAATAGTGATTAATTGCTTCCAGGACTGACTGTGAGGGTTGGAAATGTAAAGGTGGATATTTTGCAGCAAAATGAGGGGAGTGATTGACTTTGCAGACCAGGAGCGGAGGTCCCTGGGACCATCAAGGGAGCAGAGCAGAGTGCAGAACCCTACCCAGAGAAGCAGTGATGCCAGAGATGGAGGCAGAGATGATAACATGGAGAGATGGAGTGGCTGGGAACTCTAGACCCAGAGAGGGAGAAGGGCTGTGTGTTGATGACCAGGGGGTGGGCTTGCAAGGTGTACCCTTTGGAGGGGATTGTAACCATGGTAATTGATGTATGTAAAGCTAATGTTCTCCCATGTAAACTATCACATAATTCACAATGAAACATTAAAAAAAAAATTTAATTGTGAATTGAGTAAAGGTTTATGGACAAGATCATCAGTTTTACATTCAACAAATAATACACTTTGTTTTATCCGTCCATGGAACAAGTTACCCTGCTTTCTCCCATAGCTCCTATTTCCATTCCAGCCACATCCCCATTCTTTTCACCTTTGTCCTTAAGTCCATGCTGCACCTTTGATTTTGAATGATTGATTGAGTCCATCATTCATATTGAGCATGCCTTACTAGTGTTGTTGTTCCCCTACATACCTATCTGCTGCTTAGGTGAAAGTTGGGCCACAAAGGTGAGTTCTTTTCCAGACCTGAAGGATGGTCTGTTCAGTAAGCCAAATATATATATATTTTTTCCATAAATAATTTTGACTTTTGTTTCACACATTCTGTTGCTCTATGCAGGATCTTCTAATGCAATCCCTTTCAGAGCCGTTGGTAGTGGTAACTGGATACCATCTAGTTCTGGTTTTAGAGTCATGGAGACTGATGATTACATGTTCCATTAGTTTATTGGACTAATTGATTCCAAGCCTCTTCAATCTTTCTTTAGCACATGGAGAGACCAATAGCTGCATCTTAGATGGCCGCTCATTAGCTTTTCATATCCCAGATGATACTCACCAAAGTAGCATGTAGAACATTGCTATGCCAGTTGGCTATAGTATCCCTGAGATTATGGTCCTGAACCCTCATGCTCAGTTACTCAATGACTTAAGATGTTTGATAACTAAGAAGTTTTCATCATTTTGCTCACTGTATGCTCCACGACATTCACAAATTTTTTAAATTCTTGCATATCTGTGCGATATATAAATATACTATTGTTGTTAAGTGCTGTAGAATCAATTCTATCTCAGAGTGATCCTGTATAGGATTTCCTGGGAGTAGCTGGTATATTTGAATTGCCAATTTTGTGGTTCACAGTGAAGTGCTGATCCTACAGCACCACACCAGGAGTCTCTGTTATAGATTCTTCCTCCCATACCCATTCAACATGTGTCTCTGTCCAATGACCTACCCACAGAGTATTGTTGTTCCAAGGTTGCATATATATCACTATTTACCTCCATCCCCTTTAGCCCTTATATATCTCCCTGTGCCTTCACCGGTCTTCATCATTCTTCTGCCAGCCTCCCTCTTCTTGTGTATTGCCCTTCCTGTCACCTGAGTTGACATGTGTCTACCCTCTAGACAGTGAACTACTTATTCTCCCTTAGTTCCCACCCCCAGCAATCATCAAAGAATGCTTCTTTTTTTTCTCTTTCAGACCCATACATATGTTGGATATATAAATAATATCACCTCTTCCTCCCTTGGAGTGGCACTGCAGGATAATGTTATGAACTGCAAGACCAGTTTGAAACACAGGTCAGCGGTTCAAACCCACCAGCTGCTCCTTGGAAACCCTATGAAGGGTCACTATGAGATGGAAGCAACTCGATGGCATTTGACAACAACCAGAGCAACTTCCTTACCCATTCAGTCTATGTCACAATCCATGTATCTATGCACAGAGCGCTGTTGCCAGAAATCCTTTTGAATGAGGAAAAATAGATAAATACTCCATGTTTGGCTTAGTTAACCACTGATTCTAAAATGGATGTGAAATAGTTCACAAAGTATCAAAGTCTCTGCATTCTGTACAGTGGACCCTGCTTTAATCCAATTCTATCCACTTCCTCCTTCCAGAAATGGAGCAAATTATGCAAAGTGCTTTTCACACCACTGCCAGGAGCAGAGGAGACATTGAGCAGAGGAAGAGAAGGCAGAAAGCAAAAGAGACCAAGCAGGTAGATACAGGTAGGAAAACCCCACTCCTAGGAAAGCAGGCAGCCAGAGCAGGCATCTTGTCAGGGAGAAGTAACAACTGATGAAGAAGCAAATGCTGATCTGTTCATGCTCTGGAATTGACATGAAAAGCTTCGGCATGAAAAGTAATCTTGTAACACAGATGATATAGGACCTGAACAACATAGAACACACACACACACAAGTAGTGATTTAGGTCAATAAAAGAAAAGCATCTAAACTTGGGCAGGACAGAAATTGTGACCTTAGCCACATCTGGAAAGTTTTGGATCTTTATTTGTAACTAATTATTATATAAAATCATTATATAAAATGACTGTATTCATTGTATAACCATAGGGTAGAGAAAGAAGTATGTACTAGTCATGGTACACAAGCCCATAAAGATATATGAATTTACAGGGTACGCACAACCCTTTCCAAGGAATAGCTCTTGGACTTTTTCTTTTTCTCCCTTTGAAAGCTAGAATGAGATGTACCACCAATTTCAAGTAAAATGACCCTCCACTTTAGCCATTGCTGATTAGAGAACAGATATGAAACAAAATCAACTTTATAGTTGAGCCAAATCCTGTTTAAATGGGGCATTCTTATGCACTGGTAACAAAACCACACAATCAGTGGCAACTTAAGAGAACAAAGGTTGTCCTGAGCAAGCAGTTCTGTTTCTTGGAAGAGCAATTCCAGATGTGAAATATGAGGGTATACTCTTGGGTATCTTTGCTTTACTGCTATACACCTCCACAGATGTATGCCTTCCCTGACACTTGCCCACTAATTTTACTATCCCTATACCAGAAAGCATTTCTAAAGCTGGGGGATCTGAAGAAAAAATTCAAGCCTCGACTTTCGTTATTGAAAGAATCTCTGGACAAATTATTGAATAATGCAGAATGCATCAAGAGAAGATGGAAGGAATACAGAGAATCATTGTATCAAAAGGAAATGGTTAATGTTCAGCCATTTCAAGAGGTACCATATGAACAAGAGCCAATGATACTCAGGGAGGAAGTCCAAAGTGCATTGAAAGAATTGGCAAAGAACAAGG
>NW_006408602.1:6153622-6194535 GCF_000296735.1 Chrysochloris asiatica | reverse complement strand
GCCAAACTTCATCTCTCATACTTTGGACATATTGTCAGGAGGGACCAGTGGCTGGAGAAGGATATTATGTTTGGTAAGGTGGAGGGTCAGAGAAAAAGAGAAAGACCTCCAGCAAGATGGATTGGCCAAGAGGTAGCATCAATGGATTCAAGTGTGGCAACAGGAGTGAGGTTGGCCCAGGATTGGGCAGTGTTTCATTCTGCTGTGCATAAGGTCACTATGGGTTACTATCGACTCAATGGCACCTAACATCAACAACAGCAACATCCCCAAGGAGTCTTGGTAGTGTAGTGGATTATGAGCTGGGCTGCTAACCACAAGGCCAACAGTTCAAATCTACCAGTCACTCCACAGGAGAAAGATTCTGCTTCTTTAAAGATTTACAGCCTTAGAAACCTTATACAGAGTTGCATGAGTCAGAACTAACTCTACAGCACACCACTATTCTGATGCCCAACTCTTTGAAGAGGAAAAGGACAAATCCAAATGCGTAGATTATCTAAAGGAAACAGTCAAGAAGAAAGAACTATAATCCCCAAATATTTGTGTGTGGTGGGAGAATGTGTGGTAAAGGTAGCATGAAATGAGTAGAGACAACTAAAGGGTTAGGTAATGAATCATGAAGGAGCAGGATGCTGTCATTGAGAGAGAAAGAGTGCTCCTGGATGGTTGCTATGGCTAAGTCCATTGTTGTAGCCACTGTGTTTTTGGAGTGCCTTCCAACGAAGGAGACTCATCTCCTTGTGTTATGTTGGACAGTATTCTATTGTGATGAATCTGTCAAAGATCTCCAAGGGAATACAGAGGACAAAGTAGTATATCACAAAACCAAACCCATTGCCATGGAGTTGATTCTGACTCTAGTACAGAGCACTCCATTGGGTTTTCAAGGCTGTAATCTTTATAGAAGCCGACTGCCACATCTTTCTCCAAAGGAGGGTCTGGTGGGTTCAAACCACCAATCTTTCAGTTATCAGTCAAGTACTTAACCATAACACCACCAGGGCCCCTTTGGACTACACATATAATCATTTCCAGACCCACTGCCATTGAGTCCATTTAACTCATAGCAACCCTATATAGGATTTCCAAGGCTGTAAATCTTTATGGGAACAGAAAACCTCATCTTTTTCCTGAGGAGTAATTGGTGGGTTTGAATTGCTGACCTTGCCAATAGCAGGCCAGTGGTTATCTAGATGTTGTTGTGAAGTGCCATTGAGTTGGTTCCAGTTCATAGCTACCTTGTATAAACTGGCTGGTGGATTTGATCTACTGACCTAATCCTACAGTGCCACACCAGTACTCCTATCAAGATGTTGTTGTTTAGTGCCATTGAGTCAGTTCTGACCCATAGTGACCCTGTATAGGATTTACAAGGAGCAGCTGAGTTTGAACTGCAATCTTGAGGTTGTTGTTGTTATTGTTGTTAAGTGCCATCGAGTCGGTTCCGACCCATGGCAACTTTCCGAGAAGTGACTAGTGAGCTTGAACTGCCGACCTTGCAGTTCAAACGGCTTTGCAGTCTGGCGCATTAACCCATAGCGCCACACCAGGACTCCAGTCTTGAAGTTAGCAGTCCAATACTGATCCTACAGTGCCGATATTAATATATATTTAGTAGTTGAATGTTGGAGGAAGTATTTTAGAAAGATTAATATGGATATACTGAATGGTAGGCCCTTAATGAGAGAGAAGCAAAGGTAGAGAGACTTAGTTTAGGGTATGCCCTAATGACTGATGACAGATTAGAAAATATGAAGAAGGAAGAAAAAGTTAAAGATGACTCCTGTATTGCAACTTTTAATATCTAGCTAAAGTACCAAGGTCATGTGAGTAGAGTTCCATGAATAAATAATATTATAAATTGCAATTTTTAAAAAAACCTCAATTTGAATTTTTAGTATATGGTTAGATTATTTTTTCTCTATTTGGCACACAATTCTCTTTATATTTAGAGCCATTATCCCCATTGGAAAAGAAATTTTCTTGCCCAGAACTAACCAGCTTGCCAAATTACCATTTGTGCTGACGATGTGTAAGTGCCATCCATAACATTTGTTTCTAAGTTACTCTGGCTCCCTGATGAATGGTGATTTAGTTTGTGTAACTGTTCAACGTACCAAGTTTTAAAGCCTTATTGTAACTTTTAGTTCAAGATGCTTGACCTTTTATCTACATTTAAATATCTGAAAAACATTTGGAACCCTGAGCTGGAAGATCAAACAAAATTCTGTCACCAAGGTTTCTGACCTTTCTACATTTCTAAGAAAAGGAATTAAGCCTTCAGGCTTTCTTAATACACATTTGAAACCAAGTTCATTGATTGAGGGCTTTCTGTTCTGCGTTTCTCTCCTCAGCTGCATCAGTGTGAAAGCTGTGGCTACCCATCCATTACTTGCTCTTTTTTCCTCTAACCGCTGTAAAGTTCACGTGACTTTCAGATGAATACATGCATGGAAAAATACAAACTCAGATTCTGTTTAGGTTTGAGTCTGTATTACCAAAATGGTCAGGGCCTTATAAACTGCAAAGTTAAACATTAATAATTCTAACACTAAAGAGGATTTTCTTAAATTTGGAATTTTAGTATTGTTTTCATTTTAGTAAAACAGAAATTTTGCTACTCTATTCATTTGGAACAGGTGCTCTGGTAGCGAAGTGGTTACGAATCAGGCTGTGAGCCGCAAGGTCAGCAGCTCGAAACTACCAGCTGTTCCACAGGAGAAAGATGAGGTTTTCTGCTCCTGTAAAGATTTACAGCCTTGGAAACCCTATGCAGGGTCGCTATGAGTTGGAACTGACTCCACGGCACATAACAACAACAACAATTCATTTGGAGTCCTGGTGTGTCACTGTGGGCTGCTGCATCAGACTGCAAAGTCGTTTGAACTTCAAGCTTGGTGGTTCAAGCTCACCAGCTGCTCCTTGGGAACTCAATACAGTGTCACTATGGGTTGGAACCAACTTGACGGCACTTAACAACAACAACAACAACAACAACAATATATACATATGTTGTGGTTCCTACCCCCCCTCCCCCCCAAAAAAAGAAGTCCATCTCACTAAGAGGTGACTAGTGCTCAGAGGAAAAGCTAGCACAGAGTAGGGTAGGGAGGAATTAGGAGGCTAGGGATGTGGAGGAAAAGCTGCCGTATTAAATAGAGGTGAGATAGGAGCATAGACCTAAAAATGTTATCAGCCATTGTAAGGACTTCGGTTTTACTCTATTGTTTTTTTTCAAACCAACCTTTTTTTTTAAGCAGAGGATATTGTTGTTGTTGTTATGTGTCATGGAGTCTGTTCCAACTCATAGTGACCCTGTACAGGGTTTCCGAGGCTATAAATCTTTACGGGAGCAGAAAACCTCATCTTTCTCCTGCGGAGCAGCTGGTAGTTTCGAACTGCTGACCTTGCGGCTCACAGCCTGATTCGTAACCACTTCGCTACCAGAGCTCCTTAAGCAGAGGATATAGGCTGTGGCAAGTATAGGCATTTACTCAGACATACAGATCTCCTAAAATTTGGCCATAACTGTGCAATCTTTTATTTTTCACTCCAAATGAACTTTATGGTTTACATAAGATTTTATTTTCAACATACCTCCAAGACATTTATGTCTGTTTCTACCTCTACACTTTTGCTTATTCCTTTTGGACTTCTACAGTAGTTAAAATGTTTGGCTGCAACCAGAAGCTCAGCAGTTCAAACCCATCAGAGGCCTTGTAGGAGAAAGATATGGCAGTCTGCTTCCTTAAAGAGCTAAAGTTTTATAAACTCTATGGGACAGTTTTACTCTGTCCTATCCAGTCACTATGGAGTCCTGGTTGTGGTGCTGTGGGTTAATGAACTGGACTGTAAAGTTGGTTTAGACTGCAAGGTTGGTGGTTCAAACTCACCAGCCGTTCCTTGGAAACCCTATACAGGATTGCTGTGGGTCAGAACCAACTCAACGGCACTTAACACAATACAGTCACTATGAGTCAGAATTCACTTGACAGCAGTGGACTTGTAGCAAAATAGGTGCTGGGGTGGAACAAACTGTTTGCACTTAAATAGTCTGTAGGATAAGAAGTTCGGGTGGTATAGGGGCTTATGCATTGGGTTGCTTACTGCAAAGTTAGCAGTTTGAATCTACCAGCTTACCGGAGCAAGATAAGGCTTTCTGTTCCTGTAAAGATTTACAGCCTCGGACATCCTACACAAGGTTACTAAGGTAGACAAGCTCAATCTTGTATACAAGGTTGCTATGAGTCAGAACCAACGTGATGGCACACAACCACCATCATCACCACCACCACTCTGTAGGATAAGTACTGGACTGTGAACCACAAACCCACCTGCTGTACTGTAGGACAAGATGAGGCTTTCTGCTCCCACAATTGTTTACGGCCTTGGAAACCCTATACAAGTTACTAAGGTTGACAAGATCCCTCCTGAGACAGGAACTAACCTTTGATTTTTGGTGGTTTTTTGGTGTTAAGTGTCATTGAATTGATGTATAGCAGCTCTGTCTAATGTTTTCAAAAAGCAGCTGGTGGGTTTGAACCACTGACCTTGCATTTAGCAGTCCAGTCCAGTTTGTTTAGTCAAACTTTGCCAGTCCATAGGCACAGCAACTAAGAAATATGTTTTATTCCAGCCAAGCAAAATAACAGTTTGTTTAATTTGGCCTTTCTTTCAAACATCAGAGATGTTCATGGTAAACCTGTTGTTTCATCGTTAGATATCACTGAGACAGTTCTGACTCATAATGACACTATGTACAACAGTGTCGTGTCTCAAACTTTGAACATATTGTCAGGAGAGACCAGTCACTGGAGAAGGATATCATGTTCAATAAGGTGGAAGGTCTGAGAAAAAGGGTCAGCAAATAAAGAGGAACACCCCCAGTGAAATGGTTTGGCAAAGTAGCAGCATCAGTGGGCTCAAGTGTGACAACAACTGTGAGGTTGGCCCAGGACCAGGCAGTGTTTTGTTTGTTGTGTATAGGGTCGCTGTGAGTTAGTGTCCACTCGATGGCACCTAACAACAACAATAACACTAGAACAAAACACTTCCCAGTCATGCCCCATACTCACATTCATCACGATGTTTGAGTGCACTTTTGTAGCCACTGTGTCAATCCATCTCATTAGGGGGTGATCCTCTTTTTTTGCTGGCCCTCAATTTTACCAGCACAATGTGTTTCTACCAGGACTGGTCCCTCCTGATAACATGCCCAAGTATGTGAGACAAAGTCTCCCCATCATAGATTTTAAGAAGGATTGTGTTTGTACTTCTTCCAAGATAGATTTGTTGACTCTTCTGAAATTCATGGTATATTCCATATTTTTTGTCAACATTCTTCTTTGGTCTATTTTACTCATTGTCTAGCTTTTGCATGCAGACGAGGCATTTGAAAATCCCTTGGCTTGGGTCAGGTGTACCTTAGTCTTCCAAATGACATCTTTGCTTTTGAACACTTTAACGAGGTCTTTTACAGATGATTTGCCCAATGCAATACATCATTTGGTTTCTTGACTACTGTTTCCATGGACATTGATTTTGAATCCAAGTAAAATGAAATCCTTAAACACTTCAATAGTCTCTGCTTATCATGATGTTGCTTATTGGTCCAGCTGTGAGGATTTTTGTTTTCTTTGTGGTGAGGTATAATCTATACTGAAGTCTTCCTAAGCATTAACCTCATTAAATCTGACATATTAACAATTTTAGTTTTTCCTTCTTTTGTCAAAAATGTTAGCTAAATATTACAAATGAGAATTGCAATTTCTAACATGATTCATTAGATGATATATTTAGGTGGAAAATTCATTTTTGGAGTCTAAAGAGTATATTTATCATTGTTGGATATACCTCCAAGTAAAGTTAAACAGACCGTATACTTGTGTACATTTGTATTATTTCAAAGGCATTCAGAAAAGCAAAACTATAATAGAAACTCAAGGTTCTTTTCACTAAATGATATGAAATTTATGGAAAATTATATCACTTTAAAAAAACTCCATGACAAAACTCATACTAGCTATCAAAGGAAAGGTAATTCAGATACACGCTGAGCGCATCATAGAATTATTATCAACATTGTGACTTTGGTAACTGTTCTCTTGGTCAGTTCACATGTAAGAGGCCATAAAGGCACAGTGGACATTTCATTGTTACTTGCCCAGGTAAGTTTTGATTAACAATGCACCTCTTTCCTACTCTCACATCACATTTTCTGGGATAAAGTAAGGCTCTATTTCTAGTCAGGGGGTGGACCCAAACCTAAATTAATCACTGCATCAAATTTGACCATAATGATTGCTTCAAAAATAGACTCAGGAAATAATGATGCATGCACAACCTTGAAACAACAGGGCTCTGGATACAGGGATTGAGACACGGTTGGAATGGGGAAAAGGGGAGAAATAATGTTAAGATGCTTGGCTGTCTTTTGAATCTTGGTTTCCCTGGCATACCATTATAAAATAGACAGTTAAGGGGGAGACATAGGAATAGTCAGAAAAAAATAGAAAGCTTGTAAGTCCGTCTTCTGCCTATAGCTGATTGGAATGCCTAAAATGGGGCTACAATGTACCCAGTGAAAGAGGCTTCCTGTGGAGCCTCTGACATTACATAAAACCATATGTGGAATCCTGAACCCCATCCAGAATCTTCTGAGGTGGGAAATTTTCAATTGAAAGGACAAGCAGACCAGCCTGGAGAGGCCTAGAAAAGAGAAGATACTTCTTGAAAGAAAGATTGACAGGAAAAATACAAAATAATATAGGCAGACTGACTGATTACTACAAGAAAAGCAAATTGCTCACCCAGGAGACATCAAGGCAAGTGGACAGGTCCCCTAAGACTCAGTGGGAATACACACTCTGATTGGTGACCACATTTGTCACCAATAAGGGGAAGTGAGGGAAAAACAATAATGAACCTGTGAGCTAAGCCCCACAACGTTCGGTAGACTCCTGTGAACCTGGGTGGAGACCTGGTTGGCCAGCAATGTGGCAAGACCTAGGGACTCTTCGGTCCACAGTCAGTGACATAGCCATAGAGGACTAGAGTGGAGAGTGAAGTGTCCAGCTGTTAAGAAGAGAGGGGGTATTCATAAGAACACCCACACTTGCAGATAATACCCACTTGACCTGGCTTCAATGACTGGATGATCAGAGCTCAACTAGAAGAAGAAAGAAGAGGAAAAAAAGAGTAATCTGATACAATTTGATGAACTTGACCTATACCTATGGATGCAGTAGCTCCAAAGAGGGAACAAATCTTCACAATAGTAAATAATTGTTATCGGGATTGATTGTGAGGGTTGGAAATGTAAAGGTAGACATTTTGTAGCACAAGGAGGGGAGTGATTAACTTAGCAGTCTAGGAGCAGAGGTCACTGGGACCATCAAGGGAGAAGAGCAGAGAGCGGAGCCCTACCCAGAGAAGCAGTGACACCAAAGATGGAGGCAGAGATGATGACATGGAGAGATGGAGCAACTGGGGACCTGATGATGCATGGAGGGAATTGTAACCATGGCAAGGAAACAATATATGATAGGATGAATGTAAAGCTAATGTTCTCCCATGTAAACTATCACATAATTCACAATAAAATATTAAAAAATAATAATAATAACATTTTAAAGAGTAGACTCAGAATCTATGCTGGTCCGATTGGACTAAATCTGAGAACTTTCAATGAGGATTCTAGAACAAATACCCTCATACTTTTCTGTTGAACATGAGCCAGGAAAACTGTAACACCAAGAACAGTTGGCAGCCATCTTGCAATACAAGAAGAGTGTTTGTCTGAGAATAAGCTCAACAGCAATGAAGTACAGTCCAACAGTAGAGAAACCAGAGAGAAACTGATGGCATTGTTTGAATTTGAGCATTTTATAATTACCCCACTGCCTTTGAGTCAATTCTGACTCATAGTGACCCTCTATAGGGTGTCTGAGACTGTAAATCTTATGGGAACAGAAAGCCTCATATTTCTCCCACAGAGCCACTGATTGGTTTGAACCACCAACTTTGTGGTTAGCCGTCTAGTGTTTATCCTACAGTGCCATGACAAAATGACAAAGCTTGCAGACAACATAAAGAAATAAATCATCCCACTAGTGACCCATAAACCTATCATCCAGAGATGAGCTTGCTAACATTTCCCAAGGCAGAATTTTAATAGAGTCAACTAGATGAAGACAAGTTTATAGCTAGAAAATTAGGGATAATTGGGGAGCAGCCAGAACAGCAATGCCGTATAACACTTATCATCCATAGCAACAGACGGCAATGTGGAACCTTGTTCTATGCAAGGTGGAACAATCTCTGTAACAAAGAACCTTGTTCTGTGCAAGGTGGAACAAAGCCCTGTAACAAAGATGATTATTTCATGCAAGAAGGAAGAAATAGCCACAAACCAAAAAGGCCAAGTTTGCCTATGTACAGCTAAGAAACATGCCTAATCTAGGCTAGGTTTCATTAGGCAAATTCACATATGTAATCTCAGTGTCAATGAAAAATTGCAAAGTCAGAGCAGAAGTAAAGGAAAATGTCATTTCTCTGAAGGAGAACTAAGACCTGCTCAGATCCCCTAAGGATTCTCTGCCCTCAAAAAGCTTTCCATCGAGAAATGTGTTTCTTAGTCCCTATGGGGAATGAAATAGGCAAACAGTTATTTGATGTGATTTCAGGACTGTAAATCTTCACTTGACCAGAAAAGAGCCTCCACTTTGGGCATCGAAACCCAAAGTTCCCAACACAGAGACATACCTGTGAGTTAGAGAACAAAGCCTGGCACATTTGTCCTACAGAGAATTTTTTTGTACTGCTAAGTGAAATGAAATTTGACTGAGCCAGCTAAGTCCAGGTTTTCTGAATGCACTTGCACCATTTTGTGTAGAAGAAATGTCTTCCCAAAATCTTACTGATGAAATAAATTTTATTTGAAGACCAATATTGATACATTTCTGCTTTCCTAAGTTTTAAACCAACTAATGGAGTCAAGAAAAGAGTGATAGAACTTCTGACAGAACTACCGAACTCTGTAACATAGGTGGATGGCAGCACTGAACTTTCTCATGCTGTACCCAGAATTAGGCAGATTTACCTAATTCATCTCAGAAAAGGATGGAGATTCAACCTTCCTACCTCCTCATTGGAAACCCTACACAGAGTCGCTATAGGTCGGAATGGACTTGACGGCACTTAAAAATAACAACAACCTCAGCACTGTAGGATAAGCACTGGATCACTAACCACAAGGTCAGAAGTTCAAACCAACCAGTCAGTCCTTGGAAACCACATACAGGCTGGCGATGCATCAGAACCAACTGGACGTCATTTAACAACAACACCCAAGGGGCAGATCAGAGCTCCTGCTTTCTCCCCGGTAGGCAGGCAAAGAGGTACAGCCCAAAGAGACAGGCAAAGGAGGGACCCAGTCTCTTCCCAAGTGCAAGATCAAGAGTTTCCTCATGGATGGATTTCTATATGGAAGGAACAATAGCATAGGACAAAATTATTCTCTCCTGGTATGGCACTGTAGGATAAGCACTGGACTGCTCCCACCAGCCACTCCTACAGAACTGATTCAATGGCTGTAACAACAACAATGATAATCATATTAGAGTGTGGTTGTTGTTGTTATGTGCCTTGGAGTCGGTTCCTACTCATAGCCACCATGTACAGGGTTTCCGAGGCTGTAAATCTTTACAGGAGCAGAAAGCCTCATCTTTCTTCCATGGAACATCTGGTAGTTTCAAACTGTTAACCTTGAGGCTCGCAGCCCAATTCGTAACCAGCTACCAGAGTGTGGTAGCCTTGTGTAATAAGCACTGGGCTATGAATCACAAGGTCAGTGGAGATAGATGGGGTTTTCTGTCCCATAAAGATGTACAGCCTCAGAAACCCTATATACAGAGTTGCTACGAGTCAGAACCAACTCCACAGTACTTAACAACAATCATATTCCCTCTTTTGTGATCACAATATATCATAAAAGTGAAAATGTTTCTGTGAAGAAAGTTTTACATCCCAAATCATATCATTTTACTTGAAAAGCAGTAAGCCTTTTATAATCATATGCTTAAAGGAGGAATATTGCTATTTCTTCTGATAAAATGCACACTGGAAGGCTTAAATTATATCTAGGAAATTGACTATATTTATTTTTATGTTTAAAAATTTAAATAACTCTAAAACTTTGACTTAACTGAAATGAAACACAAGGAACTAATAAACTCAGTTTCCACAATGTTTTCATATTATATTCTATGTGCAGTAAACATACTTTGGGATTTGTTTAAAATCTCTTATAGTGATTGTAGTGACTTCTGGCTTTTCAAAATGAACTGTTGGATCTCCATTCTCAGAAAGAAGTGATGTTCAACTCCAGTGGTGGTGACAGCCTAAAATATACCAATAAAAGATAGGAAAGCATATGGGAAACCTAAATGTCTTCAAGGTACATTGTTCTATGATGTTTATCAAATCATAGCCTTGGTTACAAATTCTGTAAGTTTACATATCTGCCTGGCTTGTTTCTGCACTATATGCAATACATGTAAACATAATTTGGACTGGGAGGTAACACTTAAACTTAAATAAACAGGAAGGAAAAGTTTTGAGCACATGAGAACAAGGTTATATGAGGGTACTCCTGTGGCTTTAACTGTAAGCCCTGAAACTCTGAGTGTGTTGTGACACTGTTGTGACATTTAAGAAGAGTTACACCAGACAATTTAGATTTCACTGTGACATATGCTGTATATATTCTAATGTTTAGCTTATCTTGCACTAAACAGCAGAAGAATACTTGGTAAGTGCAAGTAGGTCAACATCACTTTAATTTGCATTATCAGTTCAGAAGAACATTTTACACTATATGTGTTGTGATAAAACACTGTGTCATTTCTGTCACCCAATGCAGAATATTTTTAGGTCTTTGCACATTATGTGTAGAGATATTTGGTATTGCCTTTAATGTAACTTGCCATCTGTGTTCTAGTTTCTAAGCGTTGGCAGAACTGAGCAAAAAGCATTGGCCAAACTTCAAGGGGTTAAGATTTTTGCTAACAAATATGGACTATTTGATATGAAAACCATCATTGTTTGATATGTCAAATAAAACATTTGTCAATCAAAAGTCTTTAAGCACTGGGCTATGTGACATTTACTCTTTTATAAACCAACCAAGTCCCTGGTGGCATGCCTTTTTTCCTCTCATTTAAATAGTGGTAGGAGAACAAATCATACTTCAGGGCAACTTGATAACTGCCAGTCACGATTCCAGTCTTGTTTACTATAATGAGGAGGGTAATAAATGCATCTGACCATTTCGGCTGGCATTTGCATAGATGAATGATTTGTCCAGTCAGTCGCTCTCTAGTGATTTGGGTCTTTTTGTCAGCACAAAGAGCATTCAGTCTCTCTGGAATTTACAGCAGCCAAGCTCTCATTAGCAAACATCCTTTACCATGAATGATTCAAATAATTACCACTGAAATAATAAACTGTTTCACAAAAACATTTTATTTGATGGCTCCAAACATCAACTTTTCTGAATTGTTGACATTCAAATAAGCCAGAGAGCTTCATTGTTAAGAAACAATGGCGCTCTTGTTAAAGGGTGGGCATTGTTTTACCTCCAATAGACCTTTAAACTTGGCCAGCTATCAAATGCGTCCCTCAAACTGCCAGCCAACATTCTGGGTAATCAGAGGGCACGTGTACCAGATGGAGCAGTTAAAACTTTACATATTCAAACTCCGGGAAATATTCTTTAGATTTTCTTTTGAGTTTACAAACCTAGAACTCCAGATTAATTAGCAGCCGCTATTCTGTATCATTTTTGCACCTATTGGAGCTGTATGATATTAAATGTCCTCACTTACACGGAGCTATTCAAGTATGAGTTCTCTTCTGTAATGGTATTCTATGTGTATAATTAAGTGTTATTTGATATAGTTTGGAGTTCAAACAAATGAGCAAGCAACAATTATACCTTATTATGATCTTTTCTCGTGCATAGCCATAGGGTTGCTCTCAGTGCATTGCCAAATTCATAGCACCAGGCAGGCAGCAGCTCCTGTTATCAACTTTTTTCACCCTCTGCGCCATGCATAATTTAGAGAGTTTTATTAATTTTTGAACTGGTTTAATGTATGCGCATGTTCTAAAGATCTAGGTAGATTGTATGACTAAGTTTAGCTTTCATAGTGCAATTGTTTATGCATGTAAATGTCTGAGAAATATTTTCCCTGAAATCTTAAAAAGCTACAGTTTCATTTAAATAGATTAACTTGCACATTGCACCTTCTTCCTTACCTGCAAGGAAAAAATTAAAGAAGAGAAGGAGTGGAATATATTTCTGTGCCTTGCAAATTTCCTCATTACTTTGCTTTCACTTTCAGATTTAGACATGTTATATATAGCAAGAGTGGAAAACCATCTACAACACTGAAATACCTAGATGTTCGTACAGAATTACAACATGGTGCAGGGAACTCATGATCGCTGGTAAGCAAAATTTTTAAAAGTTAACTTTGTGATATATCATAAGTATATTAATAATAGCAAGTAGGTATTATGTATCTGATAGCCACATTCATAGAAATCAAGAACATCAAAGTTACTCTCCAAAATGGGTTTAATATAGATGACTGATTAAAGCACATATGATTCTTTAAGCTTCCGTTTCTATCTAATAAATCCAGATGCAAATTAGAAACATCATTTCTCATAGTTTAAATAGTTTACTTTATTTGAACATTGTGTACAAAATCTCCAGCCACTCCATTGTTACTAGGGCAGAAACTTCCACTGCAAATGGTGTGGATTTTTTTGTTTCCCCCTCCTCTCACGGGGTGCTCTGGTTGGTAATCATGGTCAAGACTACAGAACCCATTTTTCATTTTGCTATTTGGCTTGTCAAATCAAAGGTCAGGAGATGATGAAGAAACCCCAAAATAGCCTAGGACTGGCAGATTTCCTCCCCAAGTTTTCTAACAGAATTTGGTGCTTATGAAAGTAAGGGAATAAAAAACTGGCTATAGCCATAAATCATGCAGGCAAGAGCTTTCCGAGTTTTGTGCGGTTCCACTGCCTAGTGCCCACAGGCTCAGAAAGAAAAGTAGACTGCCTACCATTAATAGTGCCATCCTTGTGCTCTCAGGGCTGGGGGTGTGTAAGGACAGTTTTCTGACATGGGCTCATTGTTTATGATTGGAGATATTGACAAAGAATAAGTGCAGCCTGAACTCTTTAGCTGTGATCCCTCTAAGACATGACTTGATGTACTATGGTTATAGAATCACAATGTTAGTGCTAGAAGCGACATCAGGATCACAGTAAGCAGCAGAACTTGTACTTGAATCCAGGTCTCTTGACAGCACAGGCAAAGGTCTCCCTGTTATCATTAGATTACAGTGTTGTGCCCCTAAGACCTGGGCCTTATTTGAGAGTATATTTTCTCATTTCAAGTTTACATAAACACACGCCCTCATGAACACACAAAAATAAATTTTTTGTGTGTTCATGAAAGTGACTACATATAGTGGTCCTCTTGTTCAAGAGGTTTTTGAGGAGCTATGTCACTCCAGATCCTGAGGCAAGAATCGTTCATGAAAGTGTTATCAGTTCTTCCCAGGTGACTTGAAGGAGTATTTTCTCATGCTGTGATAACAGGGTAAAGAAAATATGCTCTGAAAAAGCAGGGTTTGGTTTTGTTTTGTTCTGTTTCGTATTATATTGTTTTGGTTTTCACAAAATATTCCAGAGATTGCTACTATCAAGTTGCTTCGATGTTTTAAAGCCCAGATCTTCAACTCATGTGGTTGAAGTACTGTTTTCACTTTCATTTGGAGGGGCGAGGAGCAAGTCATGTGACTTCTTTAGAAACAGATCATGTAATCTCTTGTGCTACCCGCAATATTGATGTATTTTACATTGCCATTTGCTTGTAGAATTCAGGCAAGCATTTTCTCTTTAATCACTGCACTGCTAATATTGAATTTTCTTGGAGCTCCTTGAATATGTGTTTTCTCTTACCTCTTAAATAGGTTACTGTATTTCAGGTTTCAGATTCTCTACCTGGAATATGTATCCTTCTCCACTCCCCTGACCCTAACTGTTGTTGCTGTTATTGTTAGCTGCTGTCAAGTCAGCCCCTTGCACAACTGAACAAAATGGTCTTGGTTCCTGGGTCGTCTCCATGATTAGAATTTTGGATGCAGATCATTGGGCTTTTCTCCTTACTCCATTTGAATCTAGAAGCTCCACTGAAAGCTGCTCAGCACAATAGCAACACACACACCTCCACTGGGGCTAGATGGCATCTGTGCATGAGGTACATTGGAGAATGGAACCACCAATTCTTTCCCTACTCATCCTTCAGTTCTCAGCTTATATATCACCTTCTCCAGGAAGGTATCTTTCACTGCAGAGTCCAGACCTACTGCTTTCCTATGTGTTCAATAGACGTCACAACAATTATTATATGCTACTAGGCAGGAAACCCAAGGGATCCTGATGTGGTATTGTAGGATATGCAGTAGACTCTTAGTCTAGTTGCTGGTTCATATCTACCACTCGCTCCTCAGAAACCTTAGACAGGAACACTGTGAGTCAGAATCGATTTGATGGTAACTAACAACAACAGGTAGGAATCCCAAACATGTACTCTTGCAAGAAGCAATCCAGTTTTAATTGGAAAATGTAATATGCTCCAAATCTCAGTGATAGTGTCCATTTTTTCTCTGTAAGGAAGTCCCAAATGCATACGCCCTGCCCTTGCTTTGATAGAAGATATTCTTAGCTATGCTTATTAAGAAATATATAAACTAAAGAGTTAGAATTAGGGTTGCAAGGAAAAGTTGCAACCAAAGGACTGGCATAGCATAAAGCAACTTGTGCCAAATCATAAAGGGGAACAATATAAGTCAGAGAGATAGTTGGTTAAGTACTGATATTAGAACATGTACCCAGTAGAAAACAACTAGTTCTTAAATATAATTAATAGTAATGTACAAACAGGATTGTTGAAGTTCTGGACCTTAGCCCTCAAATGTACAAAATTCCATTTCATATTGATTGCTGGTTTACTGTTGTCAAGTTGGTTCTGACTCATAGTAACACCATGTGAGGCTTCCGAGGAGCAGCTGGTGAGTTTGAACTGCCAAACTTGTGGTTCAAACTGACCTTGAGGTCGAGTGCTTATCCTACGTTGCCACACCAGGGCTGGTTTACTAGAGGCACATATATATATAAACACATGTACAAATGCACACCCTTAAATGAGCACATGCTCATAAGCAGAGGTATGTACAATCATGCTTATACTTGCACACGCACACACACAAACATGCATTTGAGGGACTGCTTAGTAGGACAATACCAGAAAGGGTCTATCACCTCTGAACAATTAATCACTATACAATCTATGCATTTAAAAGCTGGGCAAAAAAAAAAAAAAAGGAAGGCAGAATAACTAATGAATTCAAATTGTGGTGTTGGTAAAGAATATTGAATATAATGAGGACCAAGTTTTCATTCACAATCTGATGTGAAAAGTCTTCTGATTAGGTTATTGTTCATAAGTGCCTTGGAGTCAGTTCTGACTCATAGCGACCCTGTATAGGGTTAAGTGATTGCTTATTTTAGTTAGGTACTACCTAATGGGATAGGAGTCCTGGTGTGGCGCTGTGAGTTAATGCACCAGACTGCAAAGCTGTTTGAACTGCAAAGTCGGTGGTTCAAGCTCACCATCTGCTCCTTGGAAACTCTATACAGGGTCCCTATGGGTCAGAATTGATTCGATGGCACTTAACAACAACAACCTAGTTGGATAGGATAGTACCTAACTAAAATAAGAAATCATCTAACAGAACTATCTTTACTACTCTGAATTTCCCTGAGAGCAGTAACTGCTCCTGTACATTAGATTCTATTGGCATTAAGACCTGGAACTTAGCAGGTACACAGTAAATATTGTTCTTACAGTGAAGTGAGTAAGAGAGAAACAGTACATGCCCAAGGAGAGGAGATCAAGTTTCTTATTCTTGTTCATTCCTCAACTATTTGTCCCCAACCCAACTGGCACCATATTTAAATTCATTCTTCTAGTACTTGAATGCTCTCAGATGAACATGTTTATAATATGCCTCTTTCAGAATGAAAGAGGTGGATTTGAATTCTAGTTTTCAGAGTTAGAATGACAAATTCTGCTTTTCCTAGCTTACTAAATAAATACAAGTGGGGCTTCAAAATTTTCTGGAAAAAAATCCTTTATTTTTTATTTTTTAATTCCATTTTTCATGAACTTTCTAAAACCGCTTCATACACAGACACAACCCTTCTTATAAGTTCTGTTTGGCTTCAAATGCAACAATAATAGATGCCTTTTCCTATTATGCAGAATAATTATCTCCCTCACCCCCGCCCCTGAACTTACTAAGCTTTAATCATCACAAAAATTTATTTATGCAAGGAAATAGCAAGTTATTCACTCAGCTCATTTTATTCACCATTGTCTTCTGATTTCTTCACACTACTTAATTTAGCACGTCAAGGTGAAACGATTAGTTTATCTCACTTTGACACAGCTAGAGTCCACTGACAAAACACAGTCGTGACTTTCTTGTTGGATACTTCCTCTCTACTAATAGCTGTCTCCTGAATTACTTATCGTTGGTTCTTATTTTCAAGTCAGGATAAACATGTGACCAGTGGTAAATTGGGTCGATAAAAATCAGTATGTGTACAAATAGTGCACCAAAGAAAATGCCATCTTTTAGACCATTCAACACAGTAAGCTGTTGTTTCAGATCAACATCTGCTTTGACTCTTCATGATGATAAGAAAAGCCCAATTAACACCCACAGTTTAAAAAGATGCAACTTTTTATTTATCTAAGACTACTGCTAAAAACCTTGCCAGATTTACAATTCTAAAGACAACAGCTTTTTGTAAATGTGTTTTATTTGCAGTTATAATATCTATAGTTAAATCAGTTCATTAAAAATAGAATTGTAAACTATCTCCCAAACTGCCATACTTGAGTGTTTAAAATAAAATTATTTAAATCATATTCTTATACCACATTTGGGTAGAACTGTGAAGTCATCTAGTATGTAGACTAGAAATCCTTTCCTAATTGAGATGGAGATTGTTGTTGTTAGACCACTGAGTCATAGTGACCCCATGTGACAGAGTACTTGTAGAACTGACCCATAGAGATTTCTAGGTTGTAGTCTTCATGCAAGCAGGCCTTTTATTTTGCTCTTGTCTCTCACAGAACCTATAGGTGGATTTGAACTACCAATCTTTTAATTAGTAACTGGGTTGAACTCAGCACTGAACTAAGAGTCAGGAGACCTGAGTCCCAAGTGAAGCCTTATCTGCTTAATTGTGTGATTTTGGGTCGGCCTCTTAATGTCTTCTCTACCTTTATATCTTCATTGTTAAAATAGGAATACTATTAGTAACGCTATGGAGTCCTGGTGTGGCACTGTGGGTTTGTGCGCTGGACTGCAAAGTTGATTTGAACCATGAGGTCAGCAGTTCAAGCTCACCAACTGCTCCTCGGAAGCTGTTTACAGGGTCACTGTGCGTCACAACCACCTCGACAGCAGTTAACAAGAACAACAGTAGCAACTCTGCCTGCGTGGTTGTTAAGGAGATAAAATGAGTGTTTAATCATTGCACCACCAGGGTCCCTTAAGATAGAAGCTACCTACATGGTACCTATGACTGGATTCTGACTCATAGGAACCTGATGGGACAGAGGAGAAGCGCCCCAGAGGTTTGCCAAGGTTAGGAAAGCAAACTGCCACATCACTATTCATTGAGTTAACAACCAACTGCTTAACCACTACATGAACCTCCTTAAAATACAGGTTAGAATGTGTAATTTTATAATACAACTAGTTGCTCAAACTCAACATTGAATGTGCAAGTTACGGTATTCCCTAAATTTAGCCTTTCAAAGAGCTGTTACCTGTCGGGCTTTCAGGGCAGATGTGCAACAGTATATTGTGTTGCTTTTTTAATCACTATAGAGTCGGTTCTGACTCATAGCTACCCTGTATAGGGTTTCAAGAGAATGACTGGTGGGTTTGAACCACTGACCTTGAGGTTAGCAGACCAGTGTTTATCCTACAATGCCACTTCAGTCAAAGAAAAAGTGATACCTTCTGAAGGCCAGAAACAGCCATAATACACACTAGCTGCAAAAGCCATACTGCTCAATCTAGGTGAAAGAGGCCAAATTTTGCTTGTGAATTTTATTATTTCTTGTAAGGCTTCTGGTTTTACCTTCTTTTGCAAAAAAGTTAAAAGACATTTTTATTTTCTTTACAGGGGACTGTGCTATGGAAAAGTTGTGAAAGTCAGGGTGTCTGGGTACCAAATGAGCACTGGACTGAGTCAGGAGACCTGGGTCCCAAGTGAAGTCTACTCTTCTTAACTGTGTGATTTGCGTTTTGTCTCTTAATCTCTCTCTACCTTTATGTCGTCATTGTTAAAATAGGAATACTAATAGCAGCTCTGCCTGCATAGTTGTTAAGGAGATCAAATGAGTTAATAAATGTGAGAGCACTTTGGAAAAGTTAAAAGTGTCACTCAAGTATTAGTTATTCTGATTTGACTTTCATATTCTTTGGAAACCCCATTTATAATAAGGCTCTCCTGGAGAAGTAGCTGTCTCATGAAATCCCATGAAAGCCTGGTCTTTCTCTTATTGCCTTGGGTTCCTGTGGCAGTTCAACAAGTTTCTCTGTTCCCTGCTGTGCTGTGCATGCATTGCTCAAAGGGATCCTAGGACCAGCCTGGCAATGGATGGCATGCTTTGCATGTGGTTACCTCATTGAGGACGGGTTCCATAGTGATGAGATTAAAAATATATATGCTGTTTATATATATTTGAAAAACACACACTCAGAATAGAAAAATCTGGAAATGACAGGAATGCATAACATAAGAAAAAATGTAAACTACCCATAATCCTACTAACTAAACATAAGTATTGTGAATATTTTAATGTATATTTTCAGGTCTCTTTTCCATGGGTAAGTCAAAAAATATTGTTATTAGCGTTATGCTTCATACCTGCATGGTTTCTTCCAAATAAAACTTGTTTAAACGTGTTCTGATCAGGGGATGGCTGCAGACAAATTCTCTCAGTAATATACTTGTCTAAGTTGTGTTGTTGTTGCAGGATGTCAAGTTCCTTTTGACTATAATAACCCTGTATAGGTTTTCCAGGAGTGCCTGGTGGGTTAGAACTGCCAATCTTGCAGTTAGCAGTCCAGTGATTAGCTTCCAGGGCATTAAAAAACAAACAAACAGGTGCAACCAAAATAATGACTTCCAAAGGAGTCTGCTAGCCTAGTTAAACTCAAGGCAAAGAGGTCAGCTCAGAAGGATAGATTTTACTTTAGAAACAAAAGACGATCACAGGGGTTTATTATGAGGAAGTTAAAAATTGAAAACTGCATTGCAAGAAAAAGTTCAGGAAAGTTGCTCCAAGGAATTTTTTCCCATCATGACAATGCACCTGCTCATTTTTTGAGGGTAGAAAACCCTATGCAGTTGGAACACGACTTGATGGCGCTAAACAACAACCATGACTTTCCTACAAGAATTTCATTGAGAGTTTACCCTTAACTCATGCACCCTATTTCCCTGACCTTGCCCCTTCAGACTTCTTTTTGTTCCCCAATGTCAAAGAATATTTGAAAGAAAAATGATTTGAATTCCTCAAGGATGCCAAACTGCTATTTTGTCATGGTGTCCATCTAAGAGTAGTTTTTCAGGGAGATGTTAGAGAGATGGAAACACCACCTTCAAAAGTGTAGAGATCTAGATGGCAGATATGTCTGGAAATAATAGCTTTATATTTTGATATTTTGTTTAATAAAGGTTTCTATGATTTTGTCACAATACTTTTTTATTTACCTTCACACATATGTTGGTGCTTCAAAAAATTGTGGAAAAAATCCATTGTCTTTCAATTCAATCTTTCCATGAGGTTTTTGAAGCCTCCAGGTACAATACATGTGTATTTGGTTAAATATATATGAATGAGTGTTATCATCTTAATGGTAGATTATAATAATTTTAAAATATTTTTTAATTTTTTAAAAGTAGTTTTACATTTACAGAAAAAATTGCACAGAAAGTTCCCATATACCTCCTTTTTCACATAGTGTTTCAATTATTAACATCTTGCATTAGTGTAGTATATTTGTTACTGTTGATGAACCAATACTGATGCATTATTAACTAAAGTCCCTGGTTTACATTAAGGTTTACGCCTTGCGTTGTACAGCTGTATGGCTTTATGCCATGTGGCCATCCTTACTGTATCATACCAAACGGTTTCACAACCCTATAAATGCCTTATGTGCCACCTATTTTTCTTTTCCCCTTTTCCCAGAATCCCTGATCTTTTTACAGTTTCTGTAGTTTTGCTTCTTCCAGAATGCCATATAGTTGGAACCATACAGTATGTAGGTTTGTCAAGCAGGATTATTTCATTTAGCACTATGCATTTAAAGTTCTGTCATGTATTTTCTTGACTTGATAGCTCATTTATTTTTTTATGACTCAAAACTATGCTTTTGGTATGGATGCACCACTGTTGGTTTACTCTTTTGCCTATTGACAGACATCTTGGTTTTGGCAAGTTTGGGCAATTATTAATAAAGCTACTATAAACATTTACGTGAATGTTTTTGTTTGGAGTCCTTTCAACTTATTTGGCTAAATACATAGGAGAACAATCATTTGAGTCGCTATAGGATAAGCACTGGGTTGTAAACCACAAAGTTAGTGGTTCAGTCCCACCAGCTACTCCTTGGAAACCCTATACAGGGTCACTATGAGTTGGGACTTACTCAATTGCACTTAACAACAACATAGTAAGTCTATGTCTAACTTTGTAAGAAACCACCAGACTATTTTCTAAAGACGAAGAGCCATTTGCACTCCTTGGTACCAGAAATGAATAAGAGTTCTTGTTGCTCCACATACATTTGGTGTTTGTTTGTTAGACTTCGGCTATTCTAATATGTTGTTGTTGTTATGTACTATCTACTCAGTTCCAACTCATAGCAATTGTGTGTAGGTTTCTGAGGAGCAACTGGTGAATTTAAACTGCCGACCTGATGTTCAAAGTCCAGTGCTGATCCTACAGTGCCACACCAGGACCCCATTCTACTATATCGGTATCAATATCTTGTTGGTTTAATTTGCAATTCTTTAATGACATATTGGAGTTTGGGTGTGGTGCTGTGGGATAATTTGCTGAACTGCAAGGTCAGTTTGAACCACAAGGTCAGAGGTTCAAGCTCACCAGCTGCTCCTTGGAAATACTATACAGGGTCGCTATGACTCAGAACCATTGAAGGAGACTATTGAAAGTGCCATGGGCTGCCAAAAGAACCAATAGATCTATTTTGGAAGAAGTGCAGCTGGAGTGCTCCTTGGAGGCCAAGATGGCCAAACTTTGTCTCTCATACTGTGGACATATTGTCAGAAGGAACAAGTCGCTGGAGAAGGATATCATGTTTGGTGAGGTGGAAAGTCAGAGAAAAAGAGGAAGACCCCCAACGAGATGGATTGGCTAAGTGGCAGCATTGATGGACTCAAGCGTGGCAAGAATAGTGAGGTTGGCCCAGGATCGGGCAGTGTTTCGTTCTGTTGTGCATAAAGTCGCTACAAGTTGATACCGACTCAGTGGCACCTAACAACAACAACAAAATGACTCAGAACCAACTCTATAACATTTAACAACAACAGCAATGACATATTGTAGTTCTGGTGTGGCACCGTAGAATATGCACTACACTCTAAGGTTGATTTGAACCACAAAGTGGAGGCTCAAACCCACCAGCCACTCCTCAGAAACTCTAGACAGGGTCTCCATGAGTCAGAACCACTTCATTGACATTTAACAATAAGAATATATATATATATGTATGTGTATGTATGTATATATATGTATGTATGTATGTGTATATATATATATATATACATATATATATATATATATATATATACACACACACACACACACACACACACACACACACACACACATATATATATATATACATATCCCACCCCCCTCCCTGGGAAGCACTGGTGGGTTTAAACTGCCAACTTCATAATTCAAACTAACTTTGAGGTCCAGTGCAGTGCCACACTAGGAATCATATTTATATGATATATGCATATTGATATACACATACCTGACTCTCTGTATTCTTTACATCTTCTTTTGATGCTTTTTGCATCATTCAATATTTTGCCCAAAGAATCCTTCAGTATTTAAAGTTAAGGCATGAAATTGTTTCCAGTTCTTTCAGCTTGAGAAATGCTGGGCGTGTTCTTCCCTTTTGGTTTTTAAATTCCAGGTCTTTGCACATTTCATTATAGTGTTTGTCTTCTCAAGCTGCCTTTTCAAATTTTCTGTTTCTTTTACCTCCTCATTTTTTTCCATTTGCTTTAGTATCTCTACTGTAAAGATCAATTTTCAGAGTCTCTTCTGGCAGCCATTTGGATATTTTCTTTCTTCCTTGTCTTTTTAATGAACTTTTGCTTTCTTCCTGTATGATGTTCTTGATGTTATCCTACAACTCTTACGTATTTTGATAATTAGTGTCTAATGTACCAAATTTATTCTTGAGATGACCACTAAATTCAGGTGGGATATGTTCAAGGTCATATTTTGGCTCTTGTGGACTTGTTTTAAATTTTCTTGAGCTTCAATCTGAACTTGCATAGGAGTAATTGATAGTCTGTTCCACAATCTGCACCTGACCTTGTTTTGGCTGATGGTATGGAGTCTTTCCATAGTGTTTTTCCACAGATATAGGCAATTCAATTTCTGTGTATTCCATCTGTGTATTCCAACTGTGAAGTCCATGTGTATAATCATCTTTTATGTTGTTTAAAAAAGGTATATGCAATGAATCATCATTAATCTTGCAAAATTCTATCATGTGATATCCAGTATCGTTTCTATCACCAGGCCATATTTTCCAATTACTGAACCTTCTTTGTTTTCAACCTTTGCATTCCAATCACCAGTAATTATCAATACATCTTGATTGCATGTTTGATCAATTTCAGATTGTGAAAGTTGATAGAATTCTTCAGTTTCATCATCACTGGCTTAGGTGGTTGGTGCCTAAATTTGAATAATAATGTTATTAACTGGTCTTCCTTAAAGGCAACAGGTATTATGCTTTCACAAACAGCAATATAGTTCAAGATAGATTTTGCAATGTTTTTTTTGATGATGAATGCAATGCCATTCCTCTTCAGTTTATCATTTCCAGTATAGTAAATCATGTGATTGTTAGATTCAAAATGGTCAACACTGGTTCATTTCAGCTAATGCCTACGATATCAATGTTTATGTGTTCCATTTCAATTTTTGACACTTCCTCATTTTCCTAGATCCATAGGTCTAGGAATAAACATGAACATAAACATGAACTTCATACATTCTGTGTTCTTATTATTAGTCTTCATTTTAATTTCTGTCACATCAGCTAATGAAGGTCCTGAAGGCCTTACTCCATTTGCTTCATCACAGTCAACTCTACTGAGAGGAGGCAACTCTTCTGCAGTCATATTTTGAGTGCTTTCCAACCCGAGGAGCTCATCTTCCAACACTATATCTGACAATTTTCTGGTGCTTTCCATCATGTTTAAATACTCATTATTATGGTGCTATCTGACAGTGTTCCACTGGTATTCAAAAAGTTTTCTGTGGCTGATAATTCGGTTTTCAACCATTTCAAGTGGTACCATATGATCAAGAGACAATGGTACTGAAGAAATAAGCCCAAGGTACACTGAAGGAATTGGCAAAGAACAAGGCTCTGAGAATTGATGGAATACAAATTGAAATCTTTCAACAAATTGAAGTAGCATGGGAGGCACTCACTCATCTATGCCAAGAAATTTGGAAGACAGTTACCAGGCTAGCTGATGAGAAGAGATCCATATTTGTGCCCATTCCAAAGTTAGGTGACCACAACAAGATGTGGAAATCATCGGTCAATATCATCAATACCACATAGAAGTAAAATTTTGCTAAAGATAATTGAAAAGCGGGTACAACAATACATTGAAGGAAAATGACAGAGGCTCAAGTCAGATTCAAATGAGGACAAAGAATGAGGGATATCACTGATGACATCAGATGGATCTTGGCTGAAAGCAGAGAATGTCAGAAAAATGTTTACCTGTTCTTAATTCGCTTTCGACTGTGGATCATGACAAGCTATGGTTAACACTGATTAGAGTGAGTGTTCTAGAACATTTCAGTGTACTCATGAGGAACCTGTGTATAGACCAAGAGGCAACCATTGGAACAGAACAAAGGGATACTGAATGGCTTAAAATCAGGAAAGGTGTGTGTCAGGGTTATATTCTTTCACCATACTTATTCAGTCTGTATGCTGAGCAAGTGATTTGAGAAATTGGATTATAGGAAGAAGAACATGGCATCAGAATTGGAGGGAGACTCATTAATAACTTGTGATGTGCAGATGATACCAACTTGTTTACTGAAAGTGAAAAGGACTTAAAATACCTACTGATGAAGATCAAAGATCACAGCTTTCAGTATGGGTTGTATCTCAGTGTAAAGAAAACTAAAGTCTTCACAACTGGACCAACAAATAACATCAAGATAAGTGGATACAAGATTGAATTTGTCAAAGATTTTAATTTTGCTTGGAAGCAACAGTCAAAAAAATCAAACTATGTATCATATTAGTCAAATATACTGCATAAGACCTCTTTAAAGTGTTGAAGAGCAAAGACGTCAGTTTGAAAACTAAAGTACATCTAAGCCAAGCAGTGGTATTTTCATGTGAAATTTGGACAATGAATAAGGAAGACAATGGAAGAATTGATGCATTTCAGTTAGTTGCTGCAGAAGAATTTTAAAGGGACCATAGGCTGCCAGAAGAAGAAATCTGTGTCGGAAGAAGTATAACCAGAATGCTCCTTAAAGCCATAATGAGCAGACTTTATATCTTATACTTTGGACATCTCCGGGAACAGTCCCTGGAGAAGGACATTATACTTTGGTAAAGTGGAGATTCAGTAAAAAACAAGGAGACCTGTAATGAGATAGATTGACATAGTGTCAGCAGCAATGGGCCCAAGCTTAACGGCAACTGTGATGAGGGCACAGGACTGAGCAGTGTTTCATTCTGTTGTACATAGAGTCACCATGGGTTGGAAATGATTCAAGGGAACCTAGTAACAACATGTATATGTGTAAATATTCCTCCAGAATGTATCTATTTACAATTTACCAAGGTATCAAAGTAAATGATATGCTGGTAAAAGATAACAAGATCTTCAAAATAAGTGAGTTTAATTTTATTACCTGGATTTTTCTTCAGAATTAACTACTTTTAGTCCGTGACGACATGCTGTGGGTAAAAATTAATGTGTGTTAGATGATTGAGCTGATCAATGAGGGAGTTGTTTACTACTTTTTCTTTTCTAAAAGAAGCATGTAACATCACTTTCTATTCCAAACTCTTTTAAATTATTTACTATAATCCTACCCACTCCTACCCTCAGTGTAATCCTCCTTCACATTTCTTCTGTGAAGATAAATTTGACTTTTTTTTCTTCCAAAATCTTCTGAAATACTACCATACTAGAAATTACCGAGTCACTAAAATCTCAAGGAATTACACTCCTAATTCTGACTAATTCAATGGTCAACTCTTTAGCTGATTTTTAAAGTTACCAAAGTAGGAAATTAGGGAAAGTATGATTCTCAATTTCTCCAAGTCAGATAGAGAAGAAATGACATTAAAGCTTCTTACTTATTCTTGTATTATATTAAATTACATAATAATTTTAACATGGATCATTTGGTGACATTCACTACGTTCATCATTCACCATGCTGTGTAGCTATCATCACTATCCATTTCTAATTTTTCTAAATTTTTCCACCACTCTATTCTTTTATATCATTACCAATTTCTATAGAAATTTTGCCACGAGTTAGCCTTGGAAAACTCATTGTTTATTTTTCAGCTTGTTCCTCCAGCAGACTTTTTGACTTTTGTTTTCTTTGACGCAAACTAGCCTTGATCCACTCTCTACTTTTGTCCACTCACAATGGAAGTATCTTTTTTTTTTTTAGTAAATGTTCATTTTGTGGTTGCTGTTTATGAAGAGGCAATTACTGAAAAATCTGTCATAACATTTTGGATACAGTTAAAAAAGAGTTAAAAGAATTTTTCTTCAAAAAGACCAGTACAAAAGCACTCCTACATGTACTAGGCTTTTGGATGCCTCAAATATTTTCATGAATGAAAGCCCTTTTGGTTATTTTCATTATAAGAGAAATTCTTTTATGGAAAATTCAAGCCAACAAAGGAAGCTCAGATTGCAGTTCTAACATTTTTCAGCAGAGTTGACCAAACATGAATCCTAAATTGACGTACTATGAAACACAATAAATAAGGTTTCAAAGGCTCCTTAACACTGGAAAGCTTTTTGAAACAGTCCTCTCCTTTATGTATCTATCTTTCTGGGAGTTCATGGATCGTGAGAGGACATGGGATTTGAAAGCCTCTTGTCATTCTCCCAATAGCCACAGCTAGCAAATAGAGAGCTGGGCAGCAAAGGTCAGTCACTTCCTGTGGAATCATTTGTGATGAACTATCCGTGTTGCCAGCTTGGAAGTTGGGGGGAGGAGACACAGGGGGTTTTTACTGCCTGACCAGGCAGAGTTATCAAAAGACTACTCTGGTACTGTGAAAGGTTAATTGCTGATGGATAAACAGTAATTCAAACAATTTCTGTTGAATTCCTACTTTTATAGGGCACAAAGATGGTAGTGTTGGCAGCTGTGGCAAGGGCACTGGTGGTGGTGGTGGTGGAGGTGGTGGTGCTGATGTGTGTGTGTATGTGAGGGGGAGAGAGTTACAAAGAGAAATGACCTAATTCATGACCGCAAGTGTGGTAAACGTTATAATGGAGGCATAGGAATGAACTGTGTGAACAGAGAAATGGGACATAGTCATTCTAAAAGATAGGGATGCGGTATGCATCATCCAGGAGAACACAATAGCTTTAGTCTCAATACTATAAATAAAAATTAAACTCAGTTGAGAGGCAAAGGGCAGCTTTAGAAAGAAAGAGTTCTTGTAGATAGCCAAGGGAGTATACCTCAGACAGAGTAAGAATGGATACAAAGTCCAGAGAAGAAATTAGTGTATAGGCTAATAGCCTACACAAGTCACAACTTCATTTACCCTGAGACCAGAAGAATCTAGTCGGTGCCTGGCTACCACTACCAACAATTCTGATCAGGGCCACAGTACATGAACACTGACAGAATGGAAGAGAAATGTGGAACAGAGGTTTAAATTCATTAAAAGTCTAGAATTACTGGACCAGTTGAGATTAGAGGGCTCCCTCAGACTACCACCCTGAGATACACTTTAAACCTTAAACAGAAACTATCACTTGAGGTCACCTTTTAACAAAATAACAGATTGACACATAAAATAAAGGATATTACCCATGAGTATGGTGATCAATTAACAAAAAATCACATAGGAGATCCAAACTTCACCAAAATTCTAAAGCAAAGATGAAAAGTTTCACTGGGACAGGGAAACTAGAACACTGGAAAGAGAACAACCAGAACACAATTAAAGAGGATGTTGCCTCACTGTGGGAAATGCCACTGAACAATTTACACAGAAATTATCAAATGGGAGCCTATTTGAAAATTTGATATGTAAGCTTTCACCGCAAACACAATAACATAGTGTTTGTTTTTTCTTAAGAATGGATATAAAGTTGGAGACATAACGAAGAAAAATAGGAGAGAGAGAGGCCTCAATATATATACTTTAAAAACCTATAACCCAGAACAGCCAAGGCATTCAGTGAGATCTAACTTCTTTCAGTTGCATAGCTATAATAATCTATAAAGTACAATGTTTGCTCCATCGCTAGAATGGGAGCTCTTAGGAGGCAGACAGTTTGTCTGTTTTGTTCACTGCTGTGTCTTCACACCCTACGAGAATCTTTGGCACACAAAAATATCAGCAGAAACAGTCTCATAGATGACTAACAGAACCTGTGTTCTAGAGACTGGAGTTTGAGGAAGCAGCCTCCACAAGATAAATTGCATAAATCTGTGAACAGCACATTGTAAGAAATGTATAGGATTAGAGTAGGATGTTAGTTAGAAATCTTTATTCCCCTAGAATTGTCATCTAGGATGCAAGACGGAAACCTATATAAGAATGAATCAATTACTCCATATTGCAAAGTTGTTGTTGTTAACTGCCATCGGGTTGGTTCTGACTCATAGCAACCCTGTATAAGGTTTGAACTGCGGACATTACAGTTTTATCCTGTGCTTATCCTACAGCGCCACACCAGGAACAGAAAACAATTAGAACCAAACACATCCTTGGAGCTTATTAAGAATTGTCCAAATTGGCACTACTACTATAGCAGGGGTGTCCTGGTGTGGCGCTCTGGGTTAATGCGTCAGACTGCAAAGCCATTTGAACAGCAAGGTCGGTGGTTCAAGCTCACCAGCTTCTCCTTGGAAACCCTATACAGGGTCACTATGGGTCAGAATCGACTCAACGGCACTTGACAACAACAACTATAGCAGGGGGTCAGTGAAAAAGAGGAAGACCCTCTAACGAAATGGGTCAACACAGCCGCAATGGGCTCAAATGTAACCTCAATGGTGAGGATAGTACAGGACTGGACAGTGTTTCCTTCTGTTGGGCATAGGGTTGTTATGAATGGGAACCAGTTCAATGGAACCTACCAACAAGTTTAGTACAGTGGGGAGTACTCTGAGTTTTCTTTTTCTAGGGAAGAAGAACCTTCCTACTAATCCTCAACTCTTTGCAATTACAAGTATTGAGGTGGGTTTTGCTACTCCCTGCTCAAAAGCCTTATTTCATTGTCATGATTCTGTCTCATCTGTTTATGTTTTTTATAGATCATGACTCCTTCAACAAACATCTATTTAGCATGTACTATGGACTCCTGGTGTGGTGCTGTAGGATCAGGACTAGACTGTGAACCCCAAGTTCGGCAGTTCAAACCCGCCAGCTGCTCCTTGGAAATCCTATACAGGGTCACTGTGTCGGAGATAACTGGATGTCACTCAACAGTAAAAATATGAGCCAGGCCATGTGTTGGCACTAGATATACAAAAGAGAACAAGACAGCCACAGTCTTTGCCTGGTTGCACAGAGCCACAGAAGAGCTTGCTGGCCTAGCTGTTTGCCTGTACAGAAGATAACACACTAATTGCATTGCCTTTCTATGTCTGCAATGATTCCAAGCCCAGACTTTAAAGTACAAAGACTTTCTGTTTCATGTAATATAGACATTGGGGTGATTATATTGCTCTATTTGTGTTCCACTTTGCAACTCCATCGTCCCCAGGAATAGTGATAGGCTAACAAAGGACTTGAAAAACTTTCCCTATCAAGGGCCACAAAGTAAATCTTTTAGGCTTTGTGGGCTGTAGGATCACCGTCACAATTACTTAACTTTGCTGTGCAGTGCCAAAGCGACGAGGAATAAAACATAAATCCATGAGTGTGGTTGTGTCCCACGAAAGTTGTATTTATAAAAACTGAAATACAAATTTCACAGGATTTCAAGTGTCAGAAAATATTATTTCCCTTTTGATTTGTAAGCATTAAAAACATACAAATCATTCTTATTTGTTGGTTTGGTTCACAGGCCATAGCTTGCTGACCCCTGGAGTAGAGGTATAAGTCTTTAACGCAAATTTTAATCTGTGTAGTCTTCCTACAAAATGCCTGCTGCTCCTTAGAGTTGTGTGCCCCTCCCCCATGAATGTCTGTGGTGTCCATGAGAAGAGAAGATTTCTAATTCTCCCTGGTTTTAAGGTTTATAGATTTCCTGCATTGAACATACTGTGAAAGACTCTCTTCCTGTCTGAAAGACTCTCTTCCGCTCTTACTCAGAAGCTCTTCTCCTGTGGAATGTCTCCTAATGTCATCCAGCTATCTCTTGGGTTAAAACTCTGGTAGTGTAGTGGTTATGATTCAGGGTGATAACTTCAAGGTCAACAACAGTTTGAAACTATCAGCTGTTCCACAGGAGAAAGATGAGGCTTTCTGCTCCCGTAAAGATTTACAGCCTCGGAAACCCTGTACAGGGTCACTATGAGTCAGAAACAACTCCACGGCACATAACCACCAATTGCCACCACTATTGCCCTGGATGTCCTGCTGTTTCAACATAGATAACATTCCTTGGAATGAACCATGCTTCTTCCAACTTCAAAGACTTTTCTTATGCTGTTCCTAGTGATGGCCACCCTTCCTTCACCAGGCTAACTCCTCTCAGTTTATAGATCAGTTCCAGGGTCAGTTTCTCAGAGAAGTTGTTGTTGTTGTTGTTAGGTGCCATAGAGTCAGTTCTGATGCACAGCAACACTGTATAGAGTTTCCTAGGAGGAGCTGGTGGCTTTGAACTGCCGATCTTCTGGTTCACATTCCAGTGCTGATCCTACATCACCACACCAGGAGTCCAGAGAAGAACTAGATAATAATTATTTTTATAATGTTTTGATTAGTGACTGTCTTCCCTTCTCAAAGGAAGACCAAAGTATGCTGGCTGTTTCTTCACCATTGCCTCCCAGTGCCTGGCATAGTGCTTTTATGTGGAGTTGTGACCCGGTGGTCAGGAAGCTGACTTGAGGATCAACAATTTCCAACTGCATCACTTTTGTAAGCTTAATTCTCCTCATATGGAAAATAGAATTAAAAGCTTCTGGACTTCATGGCATGATTATGAAGATTAAGTGAGATGATACATATGAAAAACACGACTTAGTACCTTACTGTCCCCCAGTGGTGGTTAGCAACTATTTCTGTGATGGCCAGCCACTAAATACAGTATTTGCTAAATTGAATTGACTATCTATGATATTAAATTGAATATGATAAATAGTATTCATTATTTCATTCAATTCTCTCAACCACCCTGGGAGAAAGGTAGTGCTATTAACTCTGCTGATAAAGGAATCGAAGTACAAAGAGGTGAAATAACTTGCTCAGGGTTACACTGAAAACCAGTGGTAAAAACAAGTTTTGTACTCAAAATAATATTTAGGCACTTCTAAGGTTATTATTTAAGGAGCTCTGGTAGCGTAGTGGTTATAAATCGGGCTGCTAACCTCAAGGTCGGCAGTTCAAAACTACCAGCTGTTCTGTGGGAGAAAGATGAGGCATTCTGCTCCCATAAAAATTTACAGCCTCAGAAACCCTGTGCAGGGTCACTATGAGTCGGAACCGACTCCACGATACTTAACAACAACAACAAGGTTATTATTTATGTTATTGATTTCCAGAGGGTTTGTTTTAAATGTCTTTAAATCTTTAATACCTTTTTCTGGCCAAAACCAAAATTGTAGCCAAACCAATTAGCATCATCTCATATGAAAACACTTGGTTTATATAGGTCTGTACTAAAAATGGATAATTAAAAAAAAAAATACAATTAGATAATTGAGGGAATCTCTTCTGTGACCACATGTACTATTTCCTATAATTTCATAAAGTATGTCATTTCCTTCAAGGTCATTCTGATATTTGCTTTTACTGGGCACATGCAACCTTGGAAGCTGCCAAGAACTCTGTGAAGATCTTAACAAGCATAAATACTACAGCATTGATGTAAATAAAAATCACTTAGAATATATGAAAGTAGGAATTCTAGAGAAAGCATGATTGAGTAAAAAACACAGACATCTATATTTGACTGTATTTAAATCTACTATGTAAATAACTAACAATTTACTCATACTCATAAATATTTAATTGAGCAATACTATACATTCATATTCTTACCTTTGAACAGAGTTTATAAGTTTCCCAATTGCTAATTTAACAACAACAACAAAAAAAAAACACACACAGAAAAAGCTTTAACCAATTAGCCTACTTTATGCATTTGACCCAGAAAACCTATGCTTTTACCATCTGTCTAAACAATACACTGGTCAGTATTGGACAGTAATTCTATTTGTTAAAGGGCCTAGAAAGTTTTAGTAGGCAGAGAGGTTAGGAGTTTCATCTCTTGAGTTAGATTGACCTGGATTCAAATCTTACATGACTTAGGGAAGCTATGTAAGTTCACATTGACATCAGTGTCTCCATTGGTAAAATGGGATAATAATAGTATCTATCTCCTGGAGTTATTGCAACCATTAAATAGAACAATGCTTATGAAGGGCTTAATACATGTTAGTGATTATTATTGATAACCTGAAGTAAGAAAAATAATTTCCAAACATAATTATTGGTGGCTACCAAATTGTTGTTGTTAGGCTCCAACAAGTCAGTTCTAACCCATGCACAACAGAATGAAATACTACAAGATCCTGCACCAGCCTCACAAATACTGTGCTGTTGGAGCTGATTATTGCTGGTACTATGACAATCCATCCTATTGGGGTGGGGTGGGGTCTTCCTCTTTTTCGTTGACCATCCATCTTACCAAGCATAATGTCCTTCTCCAGGGACTGATCCCTCCTGATATAATGTCCAAAGAATGAGAGATGAATCTCTTCATCCTCACTTCTAAGGAACCTTCTGTCTGTACTTCTTCAAAGACAGATTGATTATTCTGGAAGCCCATGGTATTTTCAATGTTGTTCATCAACACTATAATTCAAATGCATAGATTCTTCTGTAATCTTCCTTATGCATTGTCCAACTTGCACATGCATATGAGGCAATTTTCATAGATTCATACTTCATACATTCAAGATTCTGATTATTAGTGGATGTCTGCAGCTGTTTCTTCTCATTTTGAGTTGTACCCCATCAGCAAAGGGTATTATTGCTGACATCAGATGGATCTTCGCTGGAAGCAGAGAATAGTAAAAAGATGTTTATTTGTGCTTTGTTGACTATGACTGTGTGGATCATAACAAACTATGGATGACACTGTGAAAAATGGGTATTTCAGAACACTTTATTGTGCTCATGAGAAACCTGCACACAGACCAAGAGGCAGTTGTTCCAACAGAACAAGGGGTTACTGGATGGTTTAAAATCAGGAAAGGTGTATGTCAGGGTTGAATCCTTTTATCATACTCATTCAATCTATATGCTGGGCAAATACAAGAGGCTGGATTATATGAATAAGAATATGGCATCAGGATTAGAGGAAGACTCATTAACCTGCAGATGATACAACCTTGCTTGATGGAAGCAAAAAGAACTTGAAATATTTGCTGATGAACATCAAAGACTAAGCTTTCAGTATGGATTGCACCACAAAATAAAGAAAAAGGAAATCCTCAGAACTGGACCAGTAATTAACATCATGATAAATGGAGAAAAGATTGAAGTTGTCAGAGACTTCATTTTGCTTGGATCCACAATCAACCTTCAAGGTAGCAACATTCAAGAAACCAAAGGATATATTGCATTAGACAAATCTATTGCAAAAGACCTCTTTAAAGAGTGAGTGAAAATGTTAATTTGAGAACAAAAGCACATCTTACCCAAACCACGATATTTCCAGGACTTCTGGTTTGGCACTGTAGGATCAGCACTGGTCTGGAAATCACAGGGTGGGCAGTTCAAACTCACCTGCTATGCCTCGGAAACTCTGTACAGGGTTGCTATGAGTAGGAACCAACTCAAAGACGCTTAGTAATAACAACAATAACATATGTATGTGAAAGTTAGACAGTGAATAAGGTAGGCCACAGAAGAGTTTATGCATTTGAATGCTGGCGTTGGTGAGGAATATTGAGAGAACCTGGACTGCCAGAATAACAAAGAAATCTGTTTTGGAAGCACAGCCAGAGTTTCCTTAGAAATGAGGATGGTGAGACTTTGCATTTCATACTTAGAGCATGTTCTCTCCAGTCCTAGGAGAAGGACATCATGCTTGGTAAAGGGAAGGGTCAAAGAAAAAGAGAAAGAGCCCCAACAAGATGAACTGACAATGGGCACAAACAAAACAACAGCTGTGAGGATGCAAGTAAACAACAGGTATTGTCATAGTCAGAAAGGAAGAAAAGCTGGTAAACCTAGAGAAATTTTCAAAAGAATGCTTAAGAGAACTCAGAGCTGGATTGAAATAAATTGTTGGTTTATGTTTAAGCCTTGTTGACATATGACAAATAAATATTTAGGCAAGTAATCAACTGATGTGTGAAGGCCACAGCAGTACCTCAACTCCCCATCCCTTCTCTCTGCTTCACTCAGAAATGTTTTGTAAAAATGTTTCTAACTGCTGTAGTATACTGTCACACCAAAGGCAGGTTTCCAGAAAGAAAAAGAGAAAAAAAAAAAAAAAATGCGACAGCAGCTTCTCTGCCATCACAGAGATTAATGCTTTTCAATGATTTTGGTAAAAGCATTCAACTATGTGGATCATAACAAATTATGGGTGACATTACAAAGAATGGGAATTCCAGAATACTTCATTGTGCTCCTGCTGAACTTGTATATAGACTGAGAGGAAATGTCTGCATTGGGGTTACATCCTTTCACCACACTTATTCAATATGCATCCTGAGCAAATAATTCAAAAAGTTGGACTATGAGAAGAAAAATGTGACATCAGTATTAGAGGAAGACTCATTCAAGCAGATGATTCAGCTTTCTTGTTGAAATCAAAGAGAACTTCAAGCACTTGTTGATGAAAATCAAAAAATATAGCCTTCAGTATGGATTACACCTCAACATAAAACAAAAATCCTCACAACTGGATCAATAAGCAACATCATGATAAACAAGGACAAGGATTTCATTTAACTTGGATCCACAATTGATATCTATGGAAATAGCAGTTAAGAAATCAAATGATGTGCGTCTCATTAGGCAACTCTACTTTAAAAACCTCTTTAAAGTGTTAAGAAGCAAAGATAACCCTTTGAAGACTAAAGTGCACCTGACCCAAGCCATGGTATTTTTAATTGGCTATACGTGAGGGAGTTCTGGTGTGGTATTGTGGGTGAATACGCTGGACTGCAAGGTCAAGTTGAACCGCAAGGTGGAGGTTCACTCACTAGTCGCTTTTCGACTAGTTGCTTTGGTTCTGACGTTTAGTTTGGAACCTATACAGGGTTGCTTTGGTTCGGAACCGACCTGATGGCACTTAACAACAACATATGGATTTGAGTCCCGGTGTGGCTCTGTAGGATAAGCACTGGACCACGAGGTCAGTTTGAATTGCAAAGTCAGCAGTTCAAATGCATCAGCCTCTCCTCAGAAACCCTGTACAGGGTTGCTAAGAGTGGGAACCAACTCACGGCACTTAACCGATATGGATCTGAAAGATGGACAATGAATAAGGAAGGCTGAAGAAGTGATACCTTTGAATCATGTTGTTGACAAAGAATATCAAATATCACATGGACTCCCAGAAGAATGAGCAAGTCTGTTTTAGTAGTACAGCCAGAATTCTTCTTAGAAACAAGGATAATGAGACTTCATCTCATGTGCTTTGGACATGTTATCATGAAGGACTAGTCAGTGGAGAAGGACACCATAGTTGGCAAAGTGTCAGTGAAAAAGAAGAAGACCTTCAATGAAATGGATTGCTACAATGGTCTCAAACAAAGCAATGATTGGAAAGATGGTGCAGGAATGGACTGTATTTCATTGTACACCAGATTTCTTTCATGAGGTTTCTGTGAGTCCAAACCAGCTTGACTTGATGATGTGGTGCTGCGGGTTAATGCGCTTGACTGCAAGTTCAGTTTGGATGGCAAGGTTGGTGGTTCAAGCTCAACAGTCGCTCCTTGGAAACCCTATACAGGGTCACTATGAGTCAGAACTGACTTGATGGCACTTAACAACAAGAACAAACATGATTTATATGTGTAACATATGACACCTGAACATATCTGAAAGTGTCAGAGAGCAGGAGACAAGAATGGAGCACTTTCACTGAAGAAAACACCTAAGTAAAGATTAAAACATGTGGCTAGAAAAAGAGATTAGACATGAAGATGAGAGAAAATAAAAAGTATGTAGGACTCAAGGAGAACCCATATTAATTTAAGCTCACTGGCTAAAAGCATGTTGTTGTTGTTGTCAGGTGCCATCGAGTCGGAACCGACTCATAGCGACCCCATGCACAGCAGAACGAAACAATGTCCGATCCTGGGCCAACCTCACTACCGCTGCCACACTTGAGTCCATCAATGATGCCACCTGGCCAATCCATCTCGTTAGGGGTCTTCCTCTTTTTCTCTGACCCTCCACCTTACCCAGCATGACATCCTTCTCCAGTGACTGTTTCCTCCGGACATAGATAAGCATAGCCCATAGATAATAAGTATTAAGAGCAGATGATGTGAGGTTGACACATTCAAAGCTGACAATAATTAGTCAATGAGTCTTTACTGACTACCTTTGTTCTAGATGGCTTTCAGTGGTACAAAAGAACAGAAACCCCATGAGGATGTGAGAAAGTTGAGTATTGTTTTAACTCCATGCCACTTGTTCCAACTCTGGTTGAGAGGATTTCATTTAACTTGGATCCACAATTGATATGAGCTGGTTTGGGAGCACTGCCATCTTGGGAAATGTTCAGTGTCAGGTAGTCATCTCTATGGTTGCTCTAATGCCAATCTGGGATTTTCTTGCATTGGTCAAACCTTCAGAGAGCTGTGAATGTCACTTCTTGAATGAAGTTATAGATATTGTGATATGGACAATCTTTAGCCAGGTAACTCTTAGGATCCGGTTTTCATCTGTGGGGGTCCCATCTAATCCAGTAGAAATGTTAGGAAGATTTTTATTGAGTTGAAAATTGCACTTGAGGCCTTGTTCCAAACCTGACTCTACATCAATATCCCTTTTAGGGACTTTAAAATTTTTGCATTCACGGTCCAGTATCAGATGTATTGAGTCAGAGTCTTTAGAGTAATAGAATCTTAATTTTTAAAAACCAATTCTTATGCAACCAATTCTTAATCCCTGAACAAGTTTGTTGTTATTGTTAGGTGCTGTCACATAGGTTCTGATTCATAGTGACCCTAGAACAACAGAAGGAAACAGTGCCCAGTCTTGTACTATCCTCACAATTGTTATGTTTGAGCCCATTATTGCTGTCACTGTGTCAGTCCATCTTGTTTGGGTGGCTTCTTCTTTTTAGCTGGCCCTCCACTTTTCCAAGCATGATGTTCTTCTTCAGTGACTGGTCCTTTCTGACAACATGTCCAAAGTACAAGAGATAAAGTCTTACCATCTTCACTTCTAAGGAGCATTATAACTGTACTTCTTTCAAGACAGATGTGTTTGTTCTTTTGGCAGACCATGGTACTCTCAATATTCTTCTCCAACAGCATAATTCACATGCACCAATTCTTTTATGGTCTTCCCTATTCATCGTCCAACTTTCACATGCAAATAAGAAGATCAAAGATACCATGGCTTACATCAGGCACACTTTAGTCCTCAAACTGACATCTTGGTTCTTTAACACTGTAAGAGGTCCTTTGCAGTAGATTTTCATGATGCAATATGTTTGGGATAGGAAATAGGTTTTGAAAATGAAAGGCTATTTGTAGTTCAGATACTCATTACTATCTATATATGTAGGATAAGCACTGGACTGTGAACAAGGTCGGTGGTTCGAGCCCACCAGCCACTCCTTCGTAGAAAGATGATGCTTTCTGCTCCTGCAAAGATTTACAGTCTCGGAAAGCCTATACAGTGTCACTATGATTCGGAACCAACTTGACAGCACTTACCAACAATGATACATGTTATGAAGTTCTTGTTGTTAGCGGTCATCAAGTCGATTCTGACACACAGTGGCCCCTTGTGAGCAGAGTAGGACTGCTCCATAAGGGTCTTCAAGGCTGTGATCAATCGATCTATTGGAAGCAGATCACCATGCCTGCCAATCTTCACATTAGTAGTTCAGTGTTTCACATTTGCACTACCCAAGGACTGAGTTATGAAATTGTTATCATTGTTGTTGCTAAGTGCCATGAAGTCAGTTCTAACTAATATGGAGCCTTTATAGGGTTTCCCAGACTCCTGGTGTGACATTGTGGGTTAATGCGCTGGACTGCAAAGTTGGTTTGAACCTCAAAAGTCGGTGGTTCAAGCTCACCAGCTGCTCCTTGGAAACCCTATATAGAGTCGCTATGGGTCTGAACCTACTCGACAGCACTTAAAAAACAACATAGGGTTTTCTAGTAGTGGTTGATGGATTTGAACCTTATAACCTTGAGGTTAGAAGTCCAGTGCCTATCCTACAGGATACAGTGCCTATCCTATCCTACACCCGGACTCCAGATTATGAAGCTGTTGTTGATGCTAAATGCTGTTCAGTAGATTCTAACTCATAGCGAACCTGCATAGGGTCTTCAAGAAGCGGCTGTGGGTTTGAACCACCAATCTTTCAGTTAGCAGTCCAGTGCTTATCCTATAGCACTACACCAGAACTCCAGATTACGAAGTTGTTGTTGTTGTAGTTGTAGTTAAGTGCCATCGAGTCAGTTTTGACTCATAGCAACCCTGTTAGAGGGTTTCTAAAGAGTGGCTGTTGGGTTTGAACTACCAACCTTGTGATTAGCAGTTCAGTGTTTATCCTACAGTGCCGTACCAGAACTCCATTAATTTAAATAGAACGGAATCCATTTTCTACAACGATTGATTTTATACTATTGACTGTTTCATTAAAAGAAGATGTCCAATAATTATTTTGAATACTAACAAGGCACCTAGTACCTTGTTGTTGTGGTTAAGGGCCATAGAGTCGATTCCGACCCATAGTGACCTAGTACATAGATTCCAATTAATAATCACTGATACATTATTCTAAGTTGAGTAGGTATTAATCAAACATCCTTCATTATTCTATGATAATTTTCATCTATGGGATATGAGATTGGGCAATAAGGTTTAAATTAAATAAAAAATAAAACAAAGTCAGACGTAAAAAACTATAAGTAGGTGTAAGAAATTGAAGATTGGAATAAAAACATGTACTAAAAAACACTGTCACTAACTGCTGCAGAGTCAGTTCTGACACATAGCAACCCTATTAAGGGTTTCCAAGGAGAGGCTGGTGGGTTTGAACCACCGGCCTTGTGATTAGCAGTCCAATCTTATCTTGTAGCACCACACCAGGTTGTTGTTATTAAGTGCTCACTGTGGAATTGGTTCTAATGAATTGTGATCCTGTGTAGTGTTTCTGAGGAGCTGCTGAGGAGTTTGAACCGCCGACATGTGGTTAGCAGTGCAGTGCTTATTCTAATGCATTAAATGTCAACCTTTGAAATTACCTTGTTTCTTAATTAGAATTCTTCAAGCATATCAGTGGAACTTGTCTTCTCTGAGAACCACACCCTAGGCAAATTCAGAGCATGGAAGGAATTATTTCCTAGTTAATGGAGCATGTAAGTTTATGTTAATATTCAAGGTTATGATGAGTGAAATGTAAACTGAAAAGTTTTCCTTTTTAATCATGGGTCATGGTATAATAGCAGTACTTACTTTATGAAATAAATGTCTAATTACCATAAAACAAATGGAAGGTCATTATATTTTACTTGGCTTTTGTATGCAGTCTATGAAATATGTTGCCTTACAAATTGGCATGCTGTAATACTTTGTGTTTTTAGCTAATCCAGGGAACCCAGTCTTATCTTTTTCTCATTACCAACTGCATGGGTTTCAATCTAGCAGTGATAACTTGATCTTTCACCTCTCTGAAACTTTGCATAAACCATTCTCTGCTTAAAATGACTTCTTCCCTTCCCTCACCAATCCATGAACTTTTTCTCCTTCACAACATTTTAAAAATTCACCTCTCCTGAGTATGCCTTCCCTATCATTTCCTTCAATCATTTATAATTACACATATGTGAAGTATAGGTCAGTTATCTTAATTGGCTAGATAACCCAAGTAACAAAGGAGTCACTTATCTTTGCCTAAGATAAGATTGCTAGTCTCAGCTGTCTACTTTGTGCTTGTTTATTGGAAGCTGGGAGATGGGGACACGGGGAAAGAACCAGTTACACGTATTTGAGTGTATGTAACTCAGTTCCAACTCATCACCCTTGGAACATGGCTTGCATTATATATTAATATTATCCTTTTCTTTTAGTTATTCTTTATAACTGTATGTATATTACATTTGTATTTTCTGTCTTCCCCATTAAGTTCTATTTAATTTCTTCTATTTCAGGGAGTCTTTTGAAACCAACACTGTTCGAATTACTCTGAGTAGTAACATTGGCTGATGATGCTAGGGTCACAAATTCAGTTGCCTTAAGGGCTCAGGAAAAGTTACATAAATGTATAAAGAGGTACAGCAAGAGACAAGGAGCAGAGGCTGCATAAACTGGAGGCTGTCTGCCCAGCCTATGGGCATTCAAATTCAAAACTTCACAGCACCCCTGCCAGTCCAATTTGGCCTTCCAGCCACTGGTTTGCAACCCCTGATACCCATGTTTATTGACTGGGACCTGTGAGGTATGTTGGTGGTGACAGGGATGATTAGCTACATTTTGTAGGTGAAAGAATTAAAATACTGAATAGTAACTTTATAAAAGTCACAAAGAAAATCAGCTTCATTCACATGTCTTATTCAAAGAAAATAGATGGGAAAAGGGTTGAATTAATTCACTCTAAAAACTGGAAGCAAATAAACATGACTAATTCTTTAAAGAAAGTATATCCTAATATTTCAATGCAACTTATTAGCATATTTGTAAGTTTTAAAAGCATAAATGGAGCAGTTTATTTTTCTGTGGTACGGCACTGAGGGTTAATGTGTGGAACTGTGAGGTCTGTTTGAACCGCAAGGAAACCCTATGAGTTGGAACCTACTCCATGGCACACAACAACAACTAT
>NW_006408602.1:6135333-6153522 GCF_000296735.1 Chrysochloris asiatica | reverse complement strand
TATCAGCCTCTCCTCAGAAACCCTACATAGGATCTCTGTGAGTCAGAACTGACTCAACGGCACTTAACAAGGACAACAACAACATACATACATGCATATAAATACATACATTGCAGCAATGGGTTCAAGTGCAGTAATGATTGTGAGGATAGCCCAGGACCGGGCAGGGTTTTGTTTAGTCGTGTATAATAAGGTCACTATGAGTTGGTACCAACACAAAGGCACCTAACAGCAACAACCACACCAACATCCAAACCACTTACAAGCAGTGACCACCTTTTTTGGCCAGGAGGTTTGAATCAAATGAGTTAATCTCTACAGCATAATCCTCTATACCTTCAACATTTTATTCGTCTTCAAAATTCTACTCCACATTGTCCCTCTTCTAAAAACCTCTCTAGTTCACACAACCCAATTTGGATGCTTCTGTCTGCTCAGCATTACTAGATTTAACTTTTTCTTATGTGTATTTGAAGAAAATGGACTTGAGCACACCAACAATTGTGAGGCCGGCACAGGACTGGGCAATGCGTGTAAGTGGAGTCGCTGTGAGTCAGAGCTGACTCGATGGCAACCGATAATGCCAATGTTCTAAAAACTTTTCAGGAGTGGAGCTGTATCTTCCAATAAACTTAAAATAATTTGAGGAAGCAGGATGGCGCATGTCTATTTAAAAAGTTTACATTCTCTCCAACCCCACCCACATCCCACTGGAGAGATCTGCAAAGTCACTGATAACACACCTGTGTAATCAAAGAATCAACTGCAAATGTTTGGAAAACACCTATACCTTTTAAAATCCATTTTTAAATAAGGCAGGTAAGTATGTATGAAGTAATTAGAACTGTAATGAACTAAACTTACCAGATAACTGTCAGGAAATGAAGTTTCCTAAATTAATCCAAAACATTCTATTTGACAGAATTAATATATACCACAAATGGATGTTAATTAAAAACTTATAACAGGATCTAATACTTGGAATGCTTTAATAAATGATATTAAGTCTTATCTTCATGATTCAGAAGGTACTAAAGTATCTGTAGCAGTTTTACACTTCCACTGTGTTCGTCAATTATTACTGTTCCATAGCAGATGAGCTCTTTAATAAGAGACCACCCATTTTAGTTTCAAGAAAGCCCTGGTGTGGTGCTGTAGGCTAAACATGGAGCTGCTAACTGCAAGGTGGTGGTAATATTAAGTGCATCGAGTCAGTTCTAACTCATAGCGACCCTTTATAGGGTTTCTGAGGAGCAGCTGGTGGGTTTGAACGCTGACATTGTGGTTCAGTCTGGTGCTTATCCTATAGCAGCACCATACCAGGAGTCCAACGAGGTAGTTCACACCCACATTGGAAATCCTATACAGTGTTGCTATGAGTTGGAACCGACTCAACAGCACTTAATAACACAACAAATTTCAACATGGAGTCCTGTGTGACACTGTAGGAAAAGCAACGGACAGCTAACCAAAAGGCCAGCAGCTCAAACTCACCAGCTGTTCTTCAGAAACCCTCTAGAGAGTTTACTATTAGTGAAAATCGACTTGACAGCACTTAACAAGTTTCAACATGAGTATATAATATATATAATTATATATACATAGACACCCTGCATAGGTTGCCAAGGAGCAACTGGTGAGTTTGAACCACAAACCTTGTGGTTAGCAGTTTAGTGTTTATCCTGCAGTGGCACACCAGGACTCTACATATATATGTACATGGTGGTGGTGGTTGTGTGCCACTGAGTCAGTTCTGACTCATAGTGACTCTGTATAGTGTTCCCAAGGCTGTAAGTCTTTACAACAGCAGAAAGCCTCACCTTTCTTCTGTGGAAGGACTGGTAAATTTCAGCGGCTGACCTAGTGGTTAGCAATCCAGCTTGTAATCCATTATGCTACCAGGGCTCCTTATATACATACATAGATATTTCTAATCAGATCAAATTACAATCACCTTGGGAAATTTGGCATGTCATCCTTCCAAAGTGATTTTGACTCTATGTGCATTATGTTGCTTTATAGAAAAGTTCATTTTAAGGGGAGAATTATCCTTTACCTTGATAATTTACACCTCCCCCTGTCCAGAATCACGTTTCATTATCATTCTTACTACCTTTCAGGGGAAAAGAAGGTTGGGTAGCAAATCCTAGAATCTACTGTTTTATGTGAATGCTTTGAAATTTTTTATTCACTTCTACTACAAGATGGGGAGTAAGCAAAGCATATTCTGCAAATCAAGCCCGTTAAAATTCCACTGCAAAGCGCAGACTTGACTGACTGCAAGTGGAGCTGTCGGCTTGTACAGGCATCACTGTCAAAGGGCCGTGTCATCTGTCAGTGTCGGTTCCAGCTCACTGTTCCACATAGAGGGAATGCACTGTTGCCTCCCAATTGATAACACGCTGCCAGAAGCATGTTACTTTCTCATCCGTCTTCTTGTAGCTGTCAAAAATGGAATCCATTAATTAGTTTGTTCTTGTGAATTTTAGTTGTTCTGAAGACATGTAAATTTCAGAGTAAGACAAATAAAAATCCCAACCACAAACCATGATGCCAATAAGGGCTCAAAATCCTAAAAGTGGCCGTTGTTACTGACAGTGGTGAAAACTGACCAGCTAAACTCTGCCATAAGTGAATGTAATGATGTGGCTAGTTTCCCATCCCTTTTAATGAGATCCAGTTTCCCAAGGCAGCAGAGGCAACGGGAAGGCTTAGACAAAAAGGCAGGGGAGAAGCCCTGAACATGGCTCTAACTAGTCAGGCAGTTTGACACAACTTAGGGAGTCTGGTTGCTTCTGCCGCTGCATGATTACCTTTTTGTATTTTATTTCTCTCCAGTGGCTTTCAAAAAAAGTTTGATGGCCTTCATTGCCCTCATTTTGTGGGTCCCACAAAGCATATGCAATTCTGTAAACTCATAAACTTCAGACAGGGTACCTCATGTGTAATTCACTTCAGCATTCTAATATACAGTATATTTATAAATTGAAGGAATGTTCTATAGAAAACTTGAAACAAATATATTGATCAATCTTTATATCTGATATAGTATATTGCAAAAATGTGTGTGCTTTAGCTTAACCCAATTTTTTTCTTTGCATCTTTTCAAAGTTGGTGATAAAGGATTGCACTGACACTAAATTATTTTATTCTATTCAATTCAATAAACATTTATTAAGTGAGCACTCTGTGTAACTCAGTGTGCTAGGTATTCTGGGAGATACTTAATGATTAAAATCCAGCCTTGGTCCTCTAGCGCTCATGCTGTAGAGGAAGAGGCAGATACATACACAAAGAGCCTGATTTCAAGGTAGACTGGGAAGAAGTAAATAGTGGGTTGTAGAAGAGAGGACAGAGAGATGAGCTCCAACCCAAGAGTCCTTGGAGGTGGTAGCATTTGAACAAGTCTTTGAAGGAAGGCTATAATATTCTTGGTTTTAAAGGGTGTAGTCCTGGTGTGGCACTGTGGGTTAACGCGCCAGACTGAAAAGCTGTTTGAACTGCAAGGTCGATGGTTCAAGCTCTCCAGCTGCTCCTTGGGAACCCTATACAGGGTTGCTATGGGTTGGAATCAACTCAATGGCACTTAACAACAACAGCATGTGTGGAGCTAAAATTATACAGTAAAGGAATTGTCTACGAATAAGTAGGAAGAGTTTGCATTCAGAAGGACCAGCACAAGGGCTGGGTCAGTGCAGCACAAGGAGGGTTCAGGATGGAGACTTCTTCCTATGCACTTTCTTACAGTCTACCAAAGCCATAAATAAAGGGCTTCCAACATGCTTTTACTAATGGAAAGATTGAAAGTTTGAGTCCATTCACCCAGAGATGCTTTGGAAAAAAGGCCTGGTGATCTAGCTCTGAAAAGGGAAAACAAAACAAAACAAAACAAAACAAATCAGCCATTGAAACTCCTATGGAACAGTTATTTTCTGTCACACATGGAGTCAGCATAAGTTAGAACTGGATGGACAACAACTAGTTTGACTGTTTTTGGCGTGTGAAAAATGTACAGAGAAGTAGTCTATTCCGTTGTTCCAGGATTACAACTAGTGACTTTTTGCATAAATTAATGGTAAATATAATGCAAAATATCTTTTGATTTTTTTTCTATCGGTTTAGGTTTCTCATTTGAAGCCAGGAACTAAAATAGAATGGAAAACTATGGTCATTAGAATGAATGAAAAAACAAGATAGGTAATTTAGCAGAAACTTTTCTAAGATCTCCAAATATTTAAGGAGTTTCTGACTCTTTCCCCCTCCCCCTCCCATAGCAGTTAAAATTGTTTAAAGTCCAATGAGGGAAAGGTCTTTGTTTTACTCATTGCTGAATGCCTACAACCCAGAAGAGTTCAAAATAGGAACTCACACAGCATGTTTTTAATGCACATTTGGCAAATCTATCATCTGTAGCCCTCTTCTTGGGTGCGATGCTCAGCTGCCTCTTAGAAGTGGCACAAACTTTTCTCTGTCTCATTCTGCCACCAAGAATAACTTGAGTGTGATGGAGTTTTACTAGAAGTGCAGCATTGTTTACTTTGAGTAATTTGTCAATTCATTGATCACAGCTATTTCTTAGGATTCAAGTAAAAAGGATTTAAAAGGGAAGAAAACTGTAATTATTAAGTAAAGCAAAGTAATTTTGTTTCTGCTGATTATACTTGAAATGCTTGTGTTTCTTGCTATAAAATGTTAACCAGTAAGGTTATATCTAAAACAAAGTGAAATAGTAAAATATCTGGCTAGTTTAGTTCCCCTACACACTAGTTCAGAGCTCTGGTAGCATAGTGGTTACGAACTGAGCTGCAAACCGCAAGGTCAGCAGTTCCAAACTACCAGCTGTTCCATATGAGAAAGATGAGGAATTTCTGCTCCCTTAAAGATTTCCAGCCTCGGAAACCCTGTACAGGGTCACTATAAGTCGGAACCAACTCCATGGCACATAACCACCACCACCACACACTGGTTATGGTGTGGTGCTGTGGATTAATGCCCTGGACTGATCAGTTTAAACAGCAAGGTTGGTGGTTCAAGCTTACCAGCTGCTCCTCGGAAACCCTACACAGGGTCGCTATAAGTCAGAACTGACTTGACAGAACTTAACAACAACAATTATCTAATTTAGGCATGTTGTCAGTATAGTGGATTATGAGTTGGGATGCTAACCATAAGGTCAGCAGTTCGAAACTACCAACTGTTCTGAGGGAGAAAAATGAGGTTTTCTGCTCTTTGGAAATGGCAACTATGAGTCAGAATCGACTCAATGGCACTTAAGAACAACTATCTTAACAGTCAGTACAGCCATACCAACGCATATTGACTGACAATTTTGCCAGGATATAGGCATAAAATCTGATTGTTACCCTTGGGAACTTCTCTGCCAGTTGCTCTTGAGTAGATTCCAACTTGTGGTGACTCCATGTGTGTCAGAATAGAATTGCTCCATAAGATTTTCAATGGCTGACTTTTCAGAAAGTGATTTCCAGGACTGTCTTCCACGGCACCTCTGAGTGGACTCAAACCACCAATTTTCTAGTTAGTCACTATGCACTTAACTATTTGCACTCCACAGGGACTCCTTTGAGAAGCTTCTAATTAGAGCTCAATTACATTTGGAAAAACACCCCAACAAGACTGAACACTGAGCCACCTAAGCCCAGGAGAGGTACAGAATATGACTGGACCCTGTATGTCTGGGTAATATATCCCATGTAAGAGCTCAGATTCTTTCCAAAATGTTCATCTCTGCCTAGCTTAGGTAGGATCAAGTGGTGTCTGTCTACTTCTGAAAGGTCCTTCACACACCTCTGACACAACGTTATTCTTCACATCAAATTCCAGCTCACTGCTCCAATCAAGTTCTACATATATGACAGAACTAACATTAACCGACTCTCTGTCCAATTCTAATCCCTCACAGTCAGTAGTATTATAGTGTGGCACTATAGGATAAGCACTAGATCCCAAGGTAGTTTCAACTGCAAGGTCTGTGGTTCAAGCTTACCAGCCACTCCTTGGAAACCCTATACAGGGTTGTTATGAGTTGGAGCCAACTGGATGGCACTTCACCACCACCACCACCTACTACCTACTTGGGGTGGTGCTGTAGGATAAGCTCTGGACTGTTAACCACAAAGTGGTTCAAATATGGCAGCCATGTTTTTTGAAATCCTATATACGGTTGCTATGAGTCAGAACGGACTTGACAGCTCTTTACGATAACCTACTATGTGAAAGGAACTCTAGTGGTGCACTGGGTTATGTGTTGGGCTACAAACTGCAAGGTTAGCAGTTTGAATCCACCATTTGCTCTGAGGAAGCAAGATGAGGCTGTCTCCTTGCATCAAGATTTACAGCCTGAGAAACTCTATCACTATGAGTCAGAACTGACTAGACAGCATACCACCACCACCTACTATGTGACATGTATTGTGTTAGGCACCAGAGATGACTTCATAAAAGCACTAACTTTAACTCATGACTTATTACTGTGTGCCATCAAGTTAATTCCAACTCATAGTGACCTTAAAGGACAGAACAGAACTGCCTCATAGGGTTTCCTAGGCTCTCATTTTTATAGGAACAGACTGTCAGGTCTTGTTTCCTGCAGAGCCACTAGTTGGGTTCAAGCCACTGACCTTTCAGATAGCAGCTGAGTGCTTAACTTCCAGGGCTCCTTAACTCTTGGCTACACACCAATAATTCAATTAAGATCTATCCCTAGAGTTTTATACCCATAACAATCTGTTTTTGCTTTGTGGGTGAGGGGTTGGTGGGCATACTTTCCCCCTGGGATAACTGTTATGGGAGCAGACGACAGTAGGAAGAGTGAATCTTAATGGAATGCTCTTTTTCATTGAGGAAAAAAAGACCTTGGTGAACAACTTTGCAGGTGACAGCGAAGTCTTCGTTTTGGACACACTGTTTCTGTGCCCTGAGAAGCCTGGGTCGCTGACATGGTCTTATCAGCCCATGTCTACAAATATTATACCTGCCATCTGAGGAACTGATGGCAGGCACCTCCATAGTCAATCAGTCAAATCTCTAAGTGGATTTTTATTCCATCAGTGTTAAATAGCAATCACAAGTAGACTGTATTTCCCTGACAACACATTTGTGGATGTTGGTAACCCATTTATGCTCTTTCCATTGGAGGAATTCCTTTAAAACACCTGATTTATCACTCAGCTTTTTGTGTGTATGTTTTCTACTGTGAACATATATATCTTACTCCTGCCATAAAATAAGACAACAATTTGGTTAGTTGTTGATAAATAATATAGCAACAAGATCAAGTAATCTAATGTTTATATGTACATTTTCCCCTTTTAATCGGATGCTTTTCTCTTTCGTTCCTTAAAAGCAGTTTCCCATGACCTCTACATCCTTTTAGAAAAGTTAATCCTTTTGGTTAACCAATTGGTTTCTGAAACACTACTCAGTGACAAACCATTATTTCCACCTCAGCTTTTAATTGGTTGGAATGTTATTGCTGTGAGTTTCAGAAGCTGTCAGATTTGCCTGCTAGCCAGTCTGAGCTTTCTGGACATATTCCAAGTCATTAAAGCAATATCTCCTGTTCAAGCTGGGATATTTATCCTAAACTCAAGCTTGATGCTCTCTCCTGCTCTTACTTAATTAATGCCTAAGGACTGTTAGACGGAGTCCTGCTGCAGTTGGGGGCAAGTACACTTTTGGTGGTGGTGGGGAATCTGAAGTTCAGCTTTTTTTATGTTAAATACTATTTTTGACTTATTAAATGAAATTGTCATACAAATCACAGCCGGGCATTGATGCTAAATATATGTTTTCTCAAATATGTTCTGACTGCTACTTCAGTTTTCATTTTTTCCCTGCACTAAGGAACCCAAAAGAACCCAATTATCCCATGGAGTTAGAATAATGAGCATGTAAATTTAAACACACAGAAAATTTGTTACAATTCTTTCACTTTTATCAAGAGTTGAAGATCTGGTAGTTTGTTTGTTTTTTCCTTCAATTGTCCTATTACTATCTTAGGAGTTCTGGTGTGATGCTATAGGATAAGTGCTGGAATGCTAACCACAGGTCAGTGGTTCAAACCCATTAGCCGCTCTTGAAAACCCTATACTGGGTCACTATGAATTGGAACTGACTAGAGAACATTTACTTAACAACACTTATCAACAAGCACAGCATTCATATCTGAAGTGGTACAAATGAATAAGGACTCAGCTACTAACTGAAAGTCTGGCAGTTCGAATCCACCCAGAGGCACCTTAAAAGAAAGGGCTGGTAATCTACTTCTAAAAGATCACAGTCATTGAAAACCCTGTATAACCTACTATGTTTTACATGGGATCTCTCTGAGTCATCATCAACTCAATGGCAACTAGTTGGATTTATTTTTTCCTAATATCTGAGAAATTATAACTAATAAGCAATGATCATTTCAGTCATTCCTCTTTTAAACAATAACAGAACAAAAAAATATCATTCACATATCTTTTTTCAACTATCTAGATGTGAGACGGTACTAGCTGGAAACCTGCTTTAAGAATCCCAGATTCAGATCTAGCAGTGTGACTTTGGGTAAATTCTTCAAGTTTTCTGGCTCCCAGTTGCCTCCTCTGTAGCAATAGTAACATTTTTTTATCTTACAGTTTGCCCAGTGGTGATTATTAGTTTTAAAATGTATATGAAATGTGCTAAAGCACTAAGGTTCATAAGGTCAAATTTTAGTAAAAAGCATAATCACATTAAAGGATCTCTTGGAGTAACAGGCAGAACCAGATTTATTCACTTAAATGGAGGAATCATTTTTCTTTTTAGATTTTTCTTCTCTTCATTCTACCCAATCCATTCCTTATTCATTCTCTGCTAGAGTGTCTGTTGTTGTTGTTGTTAAGTGCTGTTGAGTCAATTCTGACCCATAGCAACCCTGTATAGAGTGGCTGTTGTTGTTGTTTTTAGGTGCCATTGAGTCGGTACTGACTCATAGCGACCCTAGGTACAACAGACCGAAACATTGCCCAGTCCTGGGCCAACCTCACAATTGTTGCCACGCTTGAATCCATGGATGCTGCCACTTGGCCAATCCATCTTGCTGGAGGTCTTCCTCTTTTTCTGTGACCCTCCACCTTACCAAACATGATATCCTTCTCCAGCAACTGGTCCCTCCTGACAATATGTCCAAAGTATGAGAGACGAAGTTTGGCCATCCTGGCCTCAAGGAACATTCTGGCTGCACGTCTTCCAAAACAGATCTATTGGTTCTTTTGGCAGCCCATGGCACTTTGAATAGTCTCCTCCAACACCATAACTCAAAAGCATCAATTCTTCTATGGTCTTCCTTATTCACTGTTGTGCTCTCGCATGCATATGAGGTTATTGAAAATACCATGGCTTGGGCCAGGTGCACCTTAGTCCTCAAGCTGACATCTTTGCTCTTCAACACTTTCAAAAGGTCTTGTGCACCAGATTTGCCTAATGCAATATATCATTTGATTTCTTGACTGCTGATTCTGTGAGTGTTGATAGTTAATCCAAGAAGAATGAAGTCCTTGATAATTTCAATCTTTTATTCATTGATAAAAATGTTGTTTATTAGTCCAGTGGTGAGGATTTTTCTTTTCTTTTTTTTTTTTTTTACATTGAGATGCAATCCATACCAAAGGCTGTGGTCTTTGATCTTTATCAGTGCCCCAGAATTCCTACTCCAGGATTCTTGCCTATGGGCTCAATTCTACTGATTGCATTAACCAACTCAGTGGCATGCAACCACCTCTCAGCTGCTGACGTTTCCTTCTGTGTAGAAATGCATCCATAACTAAAACCTTACAGGTCCCTCTTCATATCCCATTCAACTCAATTCTTTGGTAAATGAAAGAAGTTACGTAATTGGTAAATGTAGAAAGAACGAACTGGGTATACTTGGCTCAACACTCCCTTTGTTACCTCAGCACTGTGCATTACCCACTGCATATAAATGTGTGGTAAGCTTAATGGTGAAGGCCCAGCCCCCATGGGAAAGGGTCATGGTAGCTGTCTACTACCTGTCACCTGGTGAGAAATTCTACCTCGTTCTGGTGTTCAGCATTATAAAACCCACTTGTCTTTAGACATGATTCGTGTTCTTCTTTGTGAACTTTATCAGTTTGGTCTTTACCCTCACTTTCTCTTGTTATTTTACTTCTTGACTGGAACTGATTCAGAACTCAGGTGGAGAAGAGAGATATTATCTTCCAGATTCCCACAAACTCTGCTAACATAGTCAACTCTACTTTTACTTTATTTCCCATTGAGTGAAGACCCATATACCAATTACCTTTTGAAGGCAATTCTATTTGGACAAAAAGCACACACACACACACACAAATTTAAGCTAAACTAAATGTTTCCACCCTAATTTCACTCCTTTTCTTCTGGACACCATGTCAGAACCTTGAGATCAATACTAAATTATTCTTCATGTATTCAATCCATTATGAAGTCTTGATAATTTTGTCTCCTAATACAATTGTGCCTCTTCATCCCAGACACTTCCAGCCCTAGTTCAAGTCCCCTCCTCAATGCCTTATCCACACACCACCAGGCTGACTTTTGAAAGATATAAATAATTCCACTTTTAAAAGTCGCCAATAACTTTTCATCCCTACTTAGAATAAACTCCAAACTCTTAGCTCCAACATACAAAATCTGGCCTTTCTCTGTTTCACAAGATCCAGACTCTGACTTCTTTTACCACCTCCTCTGCTGCTTTCCCTGGTTCGTTCCATTCCAGCCACATTGACCTCCTTGCTCCTTTTTGAACTCTCTAAGTTATTTCCCTCTCAGAGTTTCTATACTTGTTGTTTTCCCTCTGCTTCCTTCCTCTACATCTTGCCATGAATCACTTCCTCACAGCATTCTGTTCTATTTAACATCGTCTCCTCAAGGAGAGCAATTCTGAATCATTTACCCTAGTCTTCCTTCCTGAGCTAAACCATGATACTGTATTTTCTGCACTTAGCATTGACTGACCACTCATCTATAAGTTTGTCATCCTTTGGTGACTTATATGGTTTTAAATCAGCAAAGGTGTGTACAAAGGTTGTATTCTTTCACCATACTTATTCAATCTGTATGTTGAGCAGATAATCTGAGAAACTGGATTAGATGAAGAAAAACATGGCATCAAGATTAGAGGAAAGTTCATTAACAACCTGAAATTTTGCAGATGATACAACCTTGTTTTCAAGAAGCTAAGAGGATTTAAAATACTTATTGATAAAGATCAAAGACCACAGCCTTCAGCATGGATTACACCTCAGTATAAAGAAAAAAAAAATCCTCACAACTGGACCAATAAATAACATTATGGTAAATGGAGAAAAGATTGAAGTTGTCAAAAGACTTCATATTGCCTGGATCAAAACTCATGGAAGCAGCAGTCAAGAAATCAAACAACATTTTGCATTAGGCAAGTCTGCTGCAAACAGACATATTTAAAGTGTTCAAGAGCAAAGATATCAGTTTGAGGACAAGGTACTCCAGACCAAAGTCATGGTATTTTCAATTGCCTCATATGTATATGAAAGTTGAACAATGAATAAGGAAGACTGTAGCAGAATTAATGAATTTGAGTGACAGTGTTGGAGAAGAATATTAAAAGTACCATAGACTGCCAAAAACCAAACAAATCTCTTCTGGAAGAAGTACAGTCAGTATGCTCTTTAGAAGCCAGATTGATAAGACTTTCACTCTCGTATTTTGGACATGTTATCAGGAGGGATCAGTCTACGGAGAAGTACATTATTATGCTTTGTAAAGTGGAGGGTCAGCAAAAAAAAAAAAAAGGAGGAACACCCAATGAGGTGGATTGGTACAATGGCTGAAACAGTGTGCTCAAACATAACAATAATTACAAGGATGGCACAGGCCTGGGCAGTGTTCATTCTGTTGTGCGTAGGGTCGCTATGACTGGGAACCGACTCAACGGCATCTCACTACAATGACAACATCAATAATTGACATTATTCGTGAAATTATTTACTTGCCTTTTGTCTATCTCTTCAACAATAAAGTAAGACCATTGAAGACAGGAGTGTTCTCTTTTTAAAAAACTTTTCAGTGTGAACTGAGTGACAAGATCATCAGTTTTACATTCAGGAAATAATAAACTCTGTTCCATCTCAATAATTTCAATCCTCTCCATTGAACAACAGTTATCCTGCTTCCTCCCTGTGGCTCCTAATTCCATTCCACCCACCTTCCAGTACCTTCTCACCTTTGTCCTTAGGTACATGTTGCCCCCTTTGATTTTGAATGATTGTGTGTTCCATAATTCATAGTGAGCATACCTTACTAGTGTTTCCCCCATATACCTATCTACTGCTTGGCTGAAAGTTGGGCCATAAGGATGAGTTTCTTTCCAGACCTGAATGGCGATTGAGGGGCATAGTCTCAGGTTCCTCCAGTCTCTTTCTGACTAATAAACCTGGGTTTTTTAAAAAAAAAATTTTATTTAAGGTTTTTATTGTGGATTGCGTAAAAGTCTACAGGGCAGATCATCAGCTCTACATTCAACAAATCATATACCTTGTTTCATTACAATGATTATAATCCCCTCCATGTACCATCAGTCACCAGTGTTTCTCTCCATTCACTTTAGCTTTAAAAAAAACAAAACAAAAACAAAAAACACTCAGGAATATATAATAATTTACACCACCAAAGGGCATATTCTACAAGTCTGCCTCCTGGCTACCATCTCTCAGTCCCTCACTTCCCATGAATCTAGAGTCCTCAGCTTCTCCCTCTCTCCATGTCCCCATCTGTGCCTCCATCTCTGGTGTCACTGCCTCTCTGGACAAGGTCTCTCATTCTGCTTGTGCTCTTCTCCCTTTGTTTCTGAACTGTAAGATTAGCCATGCCCCTGTTTTTGTTACAAAACTTCTACCTTTACAATTGTGAGAGTCGCAATTAGTCATGATAACAGTGACTCATTATTGAATCATAAGAATCTTATCCCCATCTCTTTTAACCAGACCCACCTAGACAAGATGAAAACTATTCACTGGGGACTCTTTTTTTCTCCACACACTATTAAACTAAGCTCCCCCTTGAAACTTTGTAACCAGTCACTTCTTGCTTTTATTGCCCCCTCATTTTAGGTAGCCAATAGCCTGGACTTTTAAAAAAACAAACTAATTTTGAATTTTGTTCCAGATATTCTGCTGCTCTATGCAGGACCTTCTGATCCCTTTCAGAGCAGTTGGGAGTGGGAGCTAGGCACCAAATAGTCCTTCTGGTCTCAGAGTCATGGAAGGAGTATTCTCCTTATTGTTTTCTGCTATCTCCCTGATACCTAAGAGTAGCTGGCACACAAACAGCACTCTGTAGTACAGGTTTAACAAACAAATTGAAAGAACTATTTCAGCTAAAATCCTCACTTCAAGTCATAGCCCTGTCCAGTCTCTCCTTCATGCTATAGACAATGATCTCTTTTATGATCAAATATGAGTATGTGCTTTAAATCCCTCTCCTTAAAGTCTGAATCAAAGCTCCTTGACAGGTCACCCCAGATTTTTCACAAACTGGACTCTGGTTGCATCTCTAAGTTCAATTCCTTTCACTTCTGTGTATTTTCCCTTCTCTTCAAGCACTTGGATGCACTTGTGACTCCCTTAAAGCTCTACTTTTATATTTTCACAGCTTTAAATTAAATATGCAATTCTTATGTCAAGAATAGTTCCCCTAGCCCCTCTGACAGAATTCCTATACATTCTTTACAAGGGAAGTGTTGCTAAAGCCTTATCTTGCCCTACTTCTCCCCTTCCTTCATAATTGGTCATTTCCTTCTCTGATTTCCTAGTACTTAGAACATGATATTGTCCTACCTTATTAGAGTGTAATAATGCATTTGCATGTGTACTTCAAGTATTCTGAGGGCAGGAATGTGGCATATTTCCAACACTCAGAATAATACATGGCGTGCAATAGGGATTCAGTAGGTTTACTGAAAGAATAAACAACAGAATGAGCAATCTCAAACACTGCTAGGATATAGGGTGCAATGGGCTGGCCCCTGTATCCTATGCTCCTTCAGCTCCACTACCTCCAAAGATTATGGTCAGAACAACCAGCAGTGCTAAAAAAATAATAATAATAACAAAAAACTTCTGAGAACACACGAAGTCAGCTCTAAGTTCTCTGAACTCTGACCTGAGTGTTGGTCAAACACTTCTAATATGGATGCCACTGTACCCACCTCATGTATGGACCAATAATCATGGTAAATGGAGAAAAGAATGAAGCTGTCAAAGACTTTAGATTGCATGGATCCACAATCAACATTAATGGAAGCAACAGTCAAGAAATGAAATTATGTTTTGCATCAGGAATACCCACTGCATAAGACCTCTTTAAAGTGTTCAAGAACAAAGATGTCAGTTTGAGGACTAAGGTGCTCCTGACTCAAGCCATGGTATTTTCTATTGCCTAATATGCATGTAAAAGTTGGCCACTGAATGAGGATGACCACAGAAGAATTGATGCATTTGAGTTGTGGTGTTGGAGAAGAATATTAAAAGTACCATGGACTACCAGAAGAACAAACCTCTTTCTTGGGAGAAGTGTAACCAGAATGCTCCTTAGAAGCCAGGATGGCAAGACTTCATTTTTTATACTTTGGGCATGCTATCAGAAGGGACCAATTCCTGGAAAAGGACATCAAACTTGGAAAAATGGAGAATCAGCGAAAAATAGGAAGGTCCTCAATGAGATGGATTGACCCAGTGGAAATAACAATGTCTCAAGCATAACAACAATTGTAAAAATAGCACAGGACCAAACAGTTGTACTGAGAGTTGCTATGAGTTGGAACCAGCTAGATGGGACTTAACACAACAACAATAACATACACTTGTATATATATATATATATACATATGCATATATACTCATATAATCATGCATCTGCCACAAAACCAAAACAAACCCATTGACATCAAGTTGATGCCAACTCTTAGTGACCCCATGAGACAGTAGAATTGGCCCACAGGGTTTCCACTGCTACAAATCTTACAAGAGCGGACTTTGCTACATCTTTCTCCCACAGAACAACTGGTGGGTTTGAACCACAAAACTTTTGGTTAGCTGCCAAATGCTTAATCACTGTCATCAGCGTTCCTCCAGTATCTCAACCCCTTCATAATCTCAGTTTTTTAATATCAAGCTTCTTATTCTTCTATCTTTCCTGCTTACTCTCTCTAGAACCTTCATTCCAATATTTCAACTACACTAGGACCCTCAATTCATTCATTGACTTTGCCACCTTTCCCTCATATCGTCTTTCCTTAATCTAACTTAATTAGATATAACAGTTCATCGATAAATCATTCCGTTGACAATATCTTTCACACCTCTCCCACATTCACCAGATGTGTTAGTTCTTTTTTACTACAGAAAATCCTCTAAGCCTGACCTCTTTCTCCAGCCACTAATATACCTCATGTGAAAACAGAGTAGAAGCTTGGTACAAGCTTGAATGGACATACCTCTAGCTTCCTGCCCAGGAACTTCTTTAATGCAGCGGCATATCCATGGGCCCTTCAGAGCACTCACACATACAGGATCTAAAAACATGAGGAAGTTAATGCCTGTGGAAGCCCCTTGGATAAATGCTTTCTTTGAGTAGCTTAGAGAAGACTCATTTAATAAGCCGCCTCATCCTCAGAATAATCCAGTGAAACTGAACAACACCTACCCAATAGTTAATTCAACAATGCAGGGTTGGACTGATTTTCCCTCCCACTCTTTCTTATTCTCAGCTCCTCATTCTGCTTTTTTGGACACCTAGGTGAGCCACAGGATAGAACTTCAACCATAGCTAAATTCAACTTTCGTTCTTCTCTGGCTCACACCTAGAAAGCAGAAGTTGACTAGGGAAAAGCATGAAACACTATTAATTGAAGTGGAGTCCTGGTGTGGTGCTGTGGGATGAAGCAATAGACCACAAGGTTGGTGGTTCAAACTCACCAGCTGCCCCTTGGAAACACTATTTAGAGTCGTAATTAAGTCGAAACCAATTCGACAGCCCTTAACAACAACAACAAAACTCTTAGTGGAATTCCCTGGGTGTTGCAAACAGTTAACACTCTTGGCTGCTAACTAAAATGTTGGAGGTTCAAGTGTACCCAGAGGTGCCTCGATAGAAAAGTTTGGTGATATCCTGAAAAATCAGTCATTGAAAACCCATAAAGCATAGTTTTATCCTGATACACATTGGGGTTGCCATGAATCAGAACTGACTTAATTGCAACTGGGTTTAGCTTCAAGTATATGTCGCAATTGACTCGAGGACAATGGGTTTGGTGTTTTGGGTTTTAGGTTCTTACTGTTCCCTGGCACTCCACACCATTCTTTCTTCCACTTGTCAAGGTGATGATTTCATACCTTACGTTTCCTCAAGCAATCAACATTCCTTTCTCAACCCCTCACTTTCAGATGATGACACGTCTTGTTTTACTGAAAAAGTTGAAGTCACATGAGAAGTTCCATATATTCTCACTCCTAAATCTATACTCTAGCATGAATCTGAATCCAATTAACCTGTATATATATTTTTTTTCTTAAATGATGGAACTACAGGTAGTTTCTCCGTTATGAATGAGATTTGTTCCTGTATCTTTAAGTCTAAGTAAGTCTTTAATTTGAACTTATATCTAAATTGAAACAGGTGCACACAGTTCTTATATAGCATTATTTTACTGCAAGATAGGGGGCCCTGGTGGCACAGTGGACTAGGCATTGAGCTATTAACCAGCTGTTTGAACCCATAAGCTACTCTGTAGAAAAAAGATAAGGCTGTCTGCTCCTATAAAGATGTATATAGCATCAGAAACTCTAAGGAGCTAGTTCTATCTGTTTTATAGGGTTGCTATGAGTCAGAATCAACTTGATAGTAATGATTTTTGTTTTATTATGGTTGAGGTTGGTTCAATAGTTTTAAAGTGAGGACAAAGTTATGTAATAATAAAAGGCAAGTATAAATTGTCCATAAATGGAACATTCATAATGTAGGAGCTATCTGTATGTGTGTGTGTGTCTGCCTAAGGTCAACCCATAGACATGTTTGTTGTTGTTGTGAAATGACGTCAAGTAGGTTCCAACCCATAGCAATCTTGTATAGGGTTTCTGAGGAGCGACTGGTGAGCTTAAACTGCCAATCTCACAGTTCAAATGGCTTTGCTGTCTGGCACATTAACCCACAGTGCCACACCAGGACTCCTTAGACATGTAGGAAGGATCATTTTTGTACCTGTTCCCATTCCTCTGACTACTTAGAGATGTTGCTTTTGCAATTCTCCCCTTTATCCTGAATTAGAAAAAAAAAAATATTTCTTTCTGGCGGATAATTTCTCTCACTGTACAAAGAAAAACTCTTCTTTGACTAATTTACTCTCCTAGCTACTGACTCACACCTCTGGTCAACTTTGCAAAAAAGACCTGGAAATAATTGTTTTCTTACTTTCTGCTTCCATTTTCTCTTAGTTCTTCATGTATGTTTTCTACCCTTTCTCTCAGAGTTCCTGTGATACGATAAAAGTTATAGTCAAATTGATTTCTGGGACCCATTCTAGTTCAGGGCAGACAAATTCAACCTTTATCTTATATTTATAAAGGTAAAGTGACTTTAAAAAGTTACCATTTGGCAATATTATGCATTTTAATACTTTGGACCTTAATTTAAAATAATTCATTCATATTCATCTAGAGATAGAAAAATAACATGGAAAAATAAGACAATAGTAAAGTTCATCTTAAAACTCACCTTCAAAACCATTTCCTATTTGGTTAGTTAAACTGAAACAGAAATGAAAAAAAAGAAAATAATGTAATTGTATACAGAGGGAAAGTATTAGAATGAAAATGGTAATCAGGTAACAAGTCCACGTAAGAATAGACTACAATGAGAGAAAAGTTGGGGAGTCCTTGGAAAGTAAGAGATCTATAAGTATAGCACTGTGAATTTGATAAGAGGTAACACTGCTTTGCTTTTTGGTTTTATTCTCCTTATAGAATGAACTACATTGAGATGGAAAGGATGGATCCTTATTAACTCTTTGCCTTGTTGTTGTTGTCAGGTGCCACTGAGTCGGAACTGACTCATAGCGACCTCATGCATAGCAGAATGAAACAATGTCCGATCCTGGGCCAACCCCACCAC
>NW_006408602.1:6128875-6132371 GCF_000296735.1 Chrysochloris asiatica | reverse complement strand
TTATGCTGTCTAACGAAGGTATTTGAAATAAACAAATCATTTGTTTAGCAGAAATCTATCATTCATTCTCCAGCATCATTTCTATCACCAAGTCCAAATTTTCCAACTACTGGTCCTTCCTCTTTGCCCCCAAGCTTTGCATTCCAATCACCAGTAATGAGCAATACATCTTGATTGCATGTTTGATTGATTTGAGATGCCTAGAGTGGAAGAATTTCTGAGCATGACCTATCTGCCAATTAAAACCAAATACGTACAAGAGACCCATAAACTGGCCCAGGGCTGGACTCTATAGTAAAACTTCATGGAAAATTAGAGCAGAGAAAACATATTGATTTCTCACAGTAGAGGGAAAGCATCCTCTAACTTGGATCAGATATTTTTCACCTCCTGAATTTTAAAGACTAGTCAGAACAATAAGTACCTCCAATAAATTTTAATCCAACCAATGAGATCTGAGATTAGAGACTTCTGCTGTTGTTTTACCTGACAGATAGGCAGGATCAGTTGACTAACAGAGGGCTGCTGTCAGGAGTATTGAATAACGTTCATGAGGCAGTACCTATTGGGAAACCTTGGGAAGATGGAAGAAAATATCTGAGCCTCCATTTTCCCTGTTTTTAAGAAATAATGTTCTATATGGAGGCAATTTATGTGATGGCTTTGATATGTATATAATATGTACATATGCTTGTGTGGGGCTGTATAATATTTTTTTCTTCTAATTTTGGATTGCCAATTTCATTAGAAGGTTGATGACATATAGCCCAAAAAGATAAATGTGTTCTATCTAATGTCTCCTTCGTTTTTTCCAAGAAAATCTGGCCAGACTGACTGTGACCCTTACAATTGTGAAACCTTTCCAATGTATCACGTTAGTGAGGAAATTATGGCTGAGTTTTACCATAACATGGTACCTTGGTTTATGTTGTGTCATCTTTTAAGTTCATTCTTTTCTGATTATGAAAGTAATAGAAACTTACTTTAGAAAAATTGGGAAAGTAAAAAAATCATCCAAATTCTTATCATGCATAGACATGCAATTAACATTGTGGAAGATATCATCTTGCAATCTTTTTCCATACATTATATTTTCAACTTTTCTAAATATTACTTTCTAAGTATTACTTTCATAATCATACAAGAATGAGCTTAAAAAGAAGACGCAAAAATAAGCCAAGACAAGTTCAAATTCACCAGCCTGTTCCTTGGAAATCCAGTAGGAACTGCCTTGGCGGTACTTAATAACAACAATATGGCAGAGACATTTCTAAGTAGTTTATAATTAAGGTCTGTTCTTCTGTAAGAATAAAATTGGATTGATTTTAATTAATAAGAGTTAATAATGGTGAAATGCAATTGGTCTCTCAATTTTCATCCTCCATTGGAATATTTACTACCTCTCCAAAGAAAACTAGAGATGAAGGAAATTCGTCATATTTAGAAGCACAGAAGAGTCGTAATTGGAGGAACATGATTTCCCAACTCCCACTCTAACCAGAAGCTAGACAAGCTTTCATGTCATTATCTAACCAGACTTTTTGTTGTTGTTGCAGCAGATTGAGATGTACTGGTCACCCACAGATCTTTCACCTTGTCCAGTGTTCTTGGTCATTGAAAAGCATGTGACATAAAAATTACACCTCTACCCCAATAATGGAGCCCTAGTAACAAGGAGTAGTGGTTACAAATCGGGCTGCAAACCTCAAGGTCAGCAGTTCGAAAATACCAGCTGTTCTGCAGGAGCAAAATGAGGCTTTCTGCTCCTGTAAAGATTTACAGCCTCAGAAATCCTGTATAGGGCCGTTATGAGTTGGAACTGACTCCATTGCACATAACAACAGCACCAGTAACCTAGTGGGTTGCAAGTTGGGCTAGTAACCATAAGATTAGCAGTTCGACTTTACGAGGCATTCAGACTGGTGGGTTTGAACCACCAACCTCGTGATGAACTTTACCTATACTTATGGATGTAGCAGCTCAAAAAAGAACAAATCTTCACAGAAAGGATCACTCCCACTCCCTCAATACACAGGGCTGACGGGGATGGGCAACTTAGACATTGGCTACACAAAATGGTGGGGGGGGGGGCTATAAAGGCAAGAAGTGACTGGCTTACAAGCTTTCAAGAGGGAGCCTAGTTTCAGACTGGGCAGGGGTAGGTAGAATCTCCACTGAATGATTTCCAATCTGTTGGGACCAGACTGGCGAAAGGAAATGGAGATAAGACACTTTGGGTACAATAGTGAATAATTGCCATCAGGATTGACCATGAGGGTCGGAAATGTAGAGGTAGATGTGTTTTTACAAAAGGAAGAGAGTGATTGATTTTGCAGCCTAGGAGCAGAGGTCCCTGGGACAATCAAGCAAGAAGAGCAGAGAATGGAACCCTACCCAGAAAGGCAATGACACCAGGGATGGAGACAGAGATGATGACATGGACAGATAGAGTGGCTGGGGACACTGGACTCAGGGAGGGAGAGGGGCTGTGTGCTAATGGCTGGGGTGCGGGCCTGTGGGGTGTACCCTTTGGTTATTTGATGATTCATGGAAGGGACTGTAATCATTGTAATGTAAGGAAATATGATAGGATGAATGTAAAACTGATGTTCTTCCATGTAAACCCACATAATTCACAATAAAAACTTAAAAAAAATTTTAAAAATGAAAAACATGTTAACTAGCAAAAACACATATTAAGCAAATTTCATGTATTTTGTTTTTTAAATAGTCTTCTCAGATATTGCATTTTCTTTTCCATCTGAAGGAAAGATTTTAAAATGTAGATTTTAAAGGATCAAATCTTCTTTTTTCCTATGCACTCAAATAGAAAAAGGATGTTGTTGATAAGTTCCAGGGAGTCAATTTGACTCATAGGGTTTCTGATGGATGGTTGTTGGGTTTGAACCACCAATCTTGTAATTAGCACTCCAGTGCTTATCCTACAGTGCCACACCAGGACTTCAAAATACATGGGTCTAGATATTCATACCTATGTTGTTATATGTAGACAAGGAAACCTACTTAAATTAATTTGATAGGTACCTCAGTAGTTTATTTACTACATGCCAGGTAGTGATATGTATTACTGGTACTGTACTAAGTGCCGTCGAATCAGCATCAAACTCATAGTGACCCTGTACAGGGTTTCCAAGGAGCAGCTGGTGAGCTTGAACTGCCAGCCTTTTGGTCCAAGCCAACTTTGCAGTTCAGCGCATTAACCAAGAGCACCACACCAGGTATGTATTAGGTATTGTTTACTATTGGTATGAATAAGTTCAGTTCATTCTCACAATAAATAATATTCTACAGATAAGAAAATGAAAGCTTAGAGATGTTTACTATTTATCACAAAGATTGTTGTTGTTGATGAGTGCCATCGACACAGTTCCAACTCATAATGACCCTGTACAGGGTTTCTAAGAAGCGACTGGTGAGTCTGAACCACAAACCTTGTGGTCCAGTGCTTTATCCCACTGTGCCACACCAGGACTCC
>NW_006408602.1:6123875-6128425 GCF_000296735.1 Chrysochloris asiatica | reverse complement strand
GGCACATAACAACAACAACAACAACATAAAAATAGTGGCCAATCCTTTTAGTTTTGCCCAAGTCAGTGATCCTTTGCTGTTAGTCAGTGTACCTCCAGCCCCCACCATCCATCCTGTGTTTTATGTCATGGTCACCGGTCCTATTTCATCCTGACCTCCCAGTCTTGACCAGAGTAGATAAGTAGACAGGTAATAAATAGACAGCTGGAAAAGTCTCATCAATGGTTCATGAGGTCAGACAGTTGAGAGTGTATCATAACTCTCCAGGTGAGAGTTGCAGATCTTAAAGAAAAGCACATTTCCCCAAATATCTTTGAAATGCATGGATTACTTTATAAAATGTATGTCATTGAATAGAAGGCTATCATATTAAACTATTTGCAATAATTAATTTTGTTGCCAACCTAAATTAGTAAAGATCATATTACCTCTCTATCTATACCAGAATAACAAGACATGAGTCTAGATTTAGAAATAGTATTTTTAATTTGTGAGGAGCTTTCAGTTTTACGAAGTGCTTCCACATCTATTTCTCACTTATTTTTACACACACACACACACACAATCTCTGTTAGCTTATTCCTACTGTCCTCATTTACAGATGAAAACATTGTAGTTCAGAGAAATGATGTGCTTTGGCTTCAAGACATGGCAGACTTGGTACTCAAGCACAAGTTTTCCATCTCAAAAACTATTGTGCATTACTATTATAGTGTTGGGGTCCTGATATGAAATTGTAGGGTAAGCACTGGACTGCTTACCATAAGTTGGTGGTCCAAACTCACCAGATACTGTTTGGAAATCCTTTGCAGGGTCACTATGAGTCAGAATAGACAAGACAGCACGTAACCACACATAATAGTGTTACTTAATGCATAATTTCATCTTTATTTTAATTTCCAGAGGCAATTCATAAAGGTGTATGTCCTGAACCATTAAAAACCATGTCCAGTTTCTGGCTTTTAAGTAGGAAACAACTGCTTAGTCAACTCTGATGGCTCCAGCTTTGGATGATCCTTCTGTCTGCACCAGGCATCAGTCATCATTTATACCACTTCAACACTTCTTAACATGTAACCAGGATTCAGTGAATCCGTAGCAATAGGCAACTTCTAAGAAATTTAATTACAGCTAGCTTAGATTGGAAATAAATCCTTACCTGTGTACATTTGGGTAAGTCATTTCCCCTTCTTTGAACACAGTTTTTTCATTTGAAGTATAAGGACATTTGATTAATATTTAAAACCCTGTTGCCATAGAGTCAGTTCTGACTCATGGCACCCTTGTATGTGTCACAGTAGAGCTGTGCTCCATAGGGTTTTCAATGACTGATTTTTCAAAAGTAGTTCACCAGGACTTTCTTCTATTGCCTCCAGGTGGACTTAGACCTCTGACTTTTCTGTAGGTAGCTGAATATGTTAATCATTTGCACTGTATAATCCCCACAGTATGTAAAATTCATCATCCATATTGGCACAATTTTGAGCGTAAAAGGAAAAATGATTGGTAATTATTTTGTCTCAACAGTTTACATAGTCATTGCCATGAACAAACCAGGAGTTAAGGTATCTCAGTTTACTGGGGAGTATGGTCTAGATACCAAGTGAGGGACTGAGGAGCAAAACAAGGAAAGACCACCAACAAATGCAAAGGTATGTTACTGAGCTGCCTCCTGTTCTGGATCTAGTTGCTGGTTCATTGAGGACAGTCTAAGAAGCATATGTGGCTCAAAACCAGTAGTTCTGGGAAGAAAGAGGGAAGCATTTTTATGGTAGTCCCTTGGTCCCCATTGGTTTACCACACAGGGCATTTCCAGGCTGTAAGCACATGTGTATTGAGTGGACTCCTGTGAGCGGTCCATGCCAAGGATCAATTAAGAGAAGCAGTTAGACTGTACCTATGCCAATCTGATAAGCATCTACAAGGCTAAGAAAAAGATAACAACAGTGTAAGTGGAAAAATAGATAGGTAAGACTGAGAGAATATACACATGGTGAATGAATAGAGTCCCAACAGTGCATTATACTTTGAAATATGGGGCGCCACATCAGCTTCCCCCCACTCATCTGTCAGTTTGTCATACTGTGGTGGCTTTTGCATTGTTGTGATGCTTGAAGCGTTGCCACTGGTATTTTAAATACCAGCAGGGTCACCCATGGTGGACAGGTTTAAATTGAGTATCCACACTAAGGTAGATTAGGAAGATGGAGAAGCAGGCTACTTCTGAATAGTTAACCACTGAAAATGTTATGAATAGCAGTGGAGCACAGTCAGATAGCACCAGAATTTTGAATATTGAAACATAGTGAATAGCACCAAAATATTGTCAAATATAATGCTATGAGATTAGCCTCTCAGGTCGGAAGGCACTTAAAATACAACAGGGAAGAGCTGCCTCCTCAAAGTAGAGTTGACAGTGATGACACAAATGGAGTAAAGCTTTTGGGACCTTCATTTGCTGATGGGGTACAACTCAGATGAGGAAAAACAGCTATAAATATCCATTAATAATAGAAACATGGAATGTACAAAGTACGAATCAAGGAAATTGGAAGTTGTCAAAAATAAAATGAAATGCATGAAAATCAATATCCTAGGCTAAAATGGACTGGTATTAGCCATTTTGCATCAGACATGATTTACAATGACAGGAATGACGAATTGAAGAGGAATAGTGCTGCATTCATCATCAAAAAGAACATTTCAAGATTTATCTTGAAGTATAAGGCTCTCTGTGATATAATAATCTCAGGATATCTATAAGGAAGACCAATTAATACCACTATGGTTTAAATTTACACACCAGCCACTAACATCAGTGATAATGAAATAAAGAATTCTATACATGGAAACTGAGTAACACCCTGCTGAAAAGCGACTGGGTAAAAGAAGAAATAAACGTGAATTCACAAAGTTCCTAGAAACAAATGAGAATGAAAACACAGCATACCAAAATCTTTGGGACATGGTGAAAGCAGTGCTGAGAGGACTAAATTGACAATAAATTTTGTGATAAATGAGCACATCCAAAAAGAGGAAAGAACCAAAATTAACACATTAACAGAGCATCTCCAACAATTAGACACCAACAGAGGGAACCTACAGTCACCAAAAGAAAAGAAATAATAAAGGTAAAAGAAATAAATGAGATGGAAAACAGAAAAACTATAGAAAGACTCAACAGGACAAGAAGCTGGTTCTTTGAAAGGATTAATAAAGTTGACAAACCATTGGCAAAACTAACAAAAGAAAAGAGGGTCAGGACACAAATAACTCGCATTAGAAACCACATGGGCAATGTCACAATGGAACCAAACGAAATCAAAAGGATAATAACAGAATACTATGAAGAGTTGTACTCCAACAAAAACAAAAACTTACAAGAGACGGATCTATTTCTAGAAAAACATGATCTACCTAAACTTACTTAGGGTGAAGTAGAAAGCTTTAACAGACCAATAACAAAAGAAGAAATTGATCAGGTCATCAAAAAACTCCCAACCAAAAGAAGTCCAGGCCCAGATGGCTTCGAGGGTGAGTTCTACCAAGCATTCAGGGAGGAACTGTCACCAATTCTACTCAAATTATTCCAGAATATAGAAGAGGATGGAAAACTCCCTAATACTTTTTATGAAGTAAGCATAACCCTCATATCAAAACCAGGGAAAGACATCACTAAGAAAGAAAACTATAGACCAATATCCCTCATGAACATAGACACAAAAATTCTCAACAAAATTCTACCTAAAAAAATCCAACAGCACATAAAAAAATAATATATCATGACCAAGTGCATTTCATAAAAGGAATGCATAGATAGTTCAACATCAGAAAAACGATCAATGTAATCCACCATATAAATAAAAAAGAAAAGAACCACATGATCATGTCGATGGATGCAGAAAAAGCATTTGACAAAATCCAATATCCATTCCTGATAAAAACACTCAACAAAGTAGGATTTGAAGGGAAATTCCTCAACATAATCAAGAACATATATACAAAACCAACAAGCTACATTACTCTCAATGGAAAGAAACTGAAAGACATCCCTTTGTGAACGAGAACCAGACAAGGATGCCCTTTGTCACCACTCCTATTCAATATTGTTTTGAAAGTTTTAGTCAGAGCTATATGGAATGATAGAGAAATTAAAGGCATCCAAATTGGCAAAGAGGAAGTAAAACTCTCTTTGTTTGCAGACGATATGACCCTATACATAGAAAACCCCAAAGACTCATTAAAAAAAAACTACTAGACCTCATTGGAAGATTCAACAAAGTGGCAGGATATAAGATCAACATACAAAAATCAGTTGGTGTGCTCTATAGTAACAACAAGAGCGCTGAAAAGGACATTAGGCAAGTAATACCATTTACAATAGCTGCCCAAAGGATGAAATATTTAGGAATAAACATAACCAGAGAAACAAAGGACTTATACAAAGAAAATTACAAAACACTACTACAAGAGATTAACTTTTCAGCCTAGGAGCGGAGGTCCCAGGGACCATCAAAGGAGAAGAGCAGGGAGCGGGACCCTACCCAGAG
>NW_006408602.1:6103331-6122935 GCF_000296735.1 Chrysochloris asiatica | reverse complement strand
AAGTAGACAAAATAGATGATTGGGTTGTTCTAAAAATTAAAAACTTATGTTCATCAAAAGACTTCCCCAAAAGAGTAAAAATGGAACCCACAGAATGGGAAAAAATCTTTTGCAATGACACATCAGATAAGGGACTCATTTCTAAAATATGTAAGAAACTACAACACCTCTACAAGAAAAAGACAAATAATCCAATTTAAAAATGGGCACAGCACATGAACAGACACTTCACCAAGGAAGATCCGGGCAGCCAGCAAACATATGAAGAAATGTTCATCATTACCAGCCATCAGAGAGATGCAAATCAAAACAACAATGAGATATCATCTCACACAACCAATAACAGCAAAGATCCTAAAAGTGGAGGACAACAAATGCTGGCGAGGATGTGGAAAGACTGGGAACCCCCTACACTTTTGATGGGATTGCAAAATGGTCCAACCACTCTGGAAAGCAATATGGCGCTTTCTCAGAAAGTTGGAAATAGAAATACCTTATGATCCAGCAATTCCTCTACTTGGTATTTACCCACAAGAAATACGATCCATAACACGAATAGATATATGCGCACCAATGTTCATAGCAGCACTATTTACAATAGCAAAAAGATAGAGACAGCCTAAATGCCCATGAATTGAAGAATGGGTAAACAAACTGTGGTACATATACACAATGGAATACTTTGCTACCTTGAAGAGCAACAAGGAAGCTGCAAGCCACTGCATAACATGAATGAACCTTGACATTATGCTGAGTGAAATTAGTCAATCACAAAAGGAGAAATACTGCATAAGACCATTATTGTAAAAGACTAAGAAAAATAACCCACCAAAAAGGGCGGGAGGAAGCACACACAAAAACTGTGTATATAATTGCTGATCACCGGGATGTATGGGATGAGAGGAGAGGTGGGAGGGAGTGGAAGAGAGAGCCAGGGTAGGTAATAGACACAGGAATGTTGGGTGCTGGGGTAGGGACTGTAAATACACAAGAAGAGGGAGGGGAACAGAAGAACAAGGGGAGAACAGCTAGGCAGGTTCACATGGGCTAAGTGGGACAGAGGTAAATAATGATGTATGCACAAGCTTGGAACAACAGGGCTCTGGGATACAGGGATTGAGACATGGTCTAAATAGGGAAAAGGGTGAAAATAATGTTAAGATGCTTGGCTATCTTTTGAATTTTGGTTTCCCTTGCCTGCCATTGTGAAATAGACACTTGGGGGGTGGGGGAAGGAGAGCCAGAAACGTCACAATAGAACGCTTGTAAGCCCGTCTTCAGCCTATAACTGATTGGAATACCTTAAAGGAGGGCTAGAAATCGCCCATACCCAAAATGGGGATGGGGAGCCATAAAGGTAAGAACTGACTGGCTTACAAGCTTTCAAGAGGGAGCCTAGCTCCAGATGGGGCAGGGGTATGTAGAACCTCCACTGAAGGATTTCCAATCTGATGGGACTGGGCTGGCGAAAGGAAATGGGGATAAGACTCTTGTGGTACAACAGTGAATAATTGCCATCAAGACTGACTGTGAGGGTCGGAAATGCAGAGGTAATTTTTTTTGACAAAAGGAGGGGAGTGATTGATTTTGCAGCCCAGGAGCAGAGGTCCCTGGGACCATCAAGTAAGAAGAGCGGAGAGCATGACCCTACCCAAAAAGGCAGTGAAACCGGGCATGGAGACAGAAATGATGATGTGGACAGATGGAGTGCTGGTGACACGGGACTCAGGAAGGGAGAGGGATGTTTGCTGAAAGCCAGGGGGCCAGGCCTTTGGTTATTTGATGATGCATGGAGGGGATTGTAATCATTGCAATGAAACAAAATACAATAAGATGAATGTGAAGCTGAAGTGAGACAGAGGTAAATAATGGTGTATGCACAACCTTGGAACAACAGGGCTCTGCGATACAGGGATTGAGACATGGTCTAAACAGGGAAAAGGGGGGAAATCATGTTAAGATGCTTGGATGTCTTTTGAATCTTGCTCTCCCTGACATACCATTATAAAATAGACAGTTGAGGGGGAGAGAAAGGAATAGCCAGAAATATCATCATAGAAAGCTTGTAAGTCCGTCTTCTGCCTACAACTGATTGGAATACCTAAAATGGGGCTACAACGTGCCCAGTGAAGGAGGCTTCCTGCGGAGCCTCTACATTACATAAGACCATAGGTGGAATCATGAACAGCATCCAGAATCTTCTTAGGTGGGAAATTTCCACTTGAAAGAACAAGCAGACCAGCCTGGAGCGGCTAGAAAATCAGAAGATACTCTTTGAAAGAAAGACTGACAGGAAAAATACGAAACAATATAGGCAGACAGACTGACTACTACAAGAACAAGCAAGTTGCTCACCCAGGAGACATCAAGGCAAGTGGTCGGGTCCCCTCATGGCAAACCTGCTTCTAAGACTAAGACACAGTGGGAATACATGCTCTGAATGATGACCACGTTCATCACTGACAAGGGAAAGTGAGGGAAAAACAGAAATGAAGGTGGAGACGTGGTTGGTCAGCAGTGTGGCAAGACCTGGGAACTCTTGGGCCCAGAGCCAGTAACATAGCCACCGAGGACTAGAGTGGAGAGTGAAGTGTCCAGCTGATAAGAAGAAAGGGCATATGCATAAGAACATCTACACTTGCAGATAATACCCACTTGACCTGGCTTCAGTGACTGCATGATCAGAGCTCAACTAGAAGAAGAAAGAAGAGGAAAAATAAAGAGTAATCTGACACAATTTGATGAACTTGACCTACACCTATGGATGCAGTAGCTCAAAAGAGAAACCAAGTCTTCACAGCGAGGATCATTCCCACCCCCTCCATACACAGAGTAGACAGGGTTGGGCAACTTGGACATTGGCTATCTAAAAAGGGGGGGGGGGGGTTACAAAGGCAAACTGTGACTGGATTACAAGTTTTCAAGAGGGAACCTAGATCCAGATGGCTTGGAGGAAGGTAGAATCTCCACTGATTAGTATCCAATCTGTCTAGGCGGGGCTGATGAAAGGAGATGTGGATGGGTCTCTTGTGATACAGTGGTGAATAATTGCTATGAGGAATGATTGTGAGGGTTGGGAATGTAAAGGTGGATGTTTTGTAGCAAAAGGAGGGAAGTGATTAACTTTTCAGCCTAGGAGTGGAGGTCCCTGGGACTACCAAGTGAGAAGAACAGAGAGCAGGACCCTACCCAGAGAAGCAGTGATGCCAGAGATGGAGGGAGAGATGATGATGTCGAGAGATGGAGTGGCTGGGGACTTTAGACCCAGAGAGGGAGAGGGACCTTGTGCTGACGACCAAGGTGCAGGCTTGCACGGTGTACCCTTTGGTTGGTTGATGATACATGGAGGGGATTGTAACCATGGCAACGAAATGATATACAATAGGATGAATGTAAAGCTAATATTCTCCCTTGTAAACTATCACATAATTCACAATAAAATATTACCAAAAAAATAAGGCTTTGCTTCTCTTAAGGAACCAATTTGCTCAAAACTTAGAGAAAACATAAAAAAGTCTTTTTTGTTTTAACCACTAAGTAATACTGAATAATATTGGTGGCTCATCTTAAAAAAATAATAATAATTCTACCAACTTCTTAAGTGTGAAATTAATCAAATATGCAATCAAATATTGATAATTTTTTGGTGATTGGAATGCAAAGGTTGGAAACAAAGAGGAAGGACCAGTAGTTGAAAAATATGGCTTTGGTGATAGAAGTAATGCTGGAGATTGCATGATAGTTTTTCAAGACCAATGGCTTGTTCATTTCAAATACCTATTTGAAACAACATAAAAACCACATGAGCCTCATAAAATGGCATACACAGACTGACTATATCTGTGGGAAGAGATGGTGAAAAAACTCCATATTATCAACAAAAACCAGGGGAATTGACTTTGGAAAGACCATCAATTGCTCATATGCAAGTTCAGGCTAAAGCTAAAGAAAATTAAAATGAGTCCATGAGAGCCAATATTTGACCTTGAACATATCCCACCTGAATTTAGAGATCATCTGAAGAACAGATGGATCTTGGCTGGGAGCAGAGAATACCAGAGATTTGATGCATTAGTCACTAATGACCAAAGACAAAAACATCATACAGGGAGAAAGTCTAAGGCCATTAAGGACTTAGAAAATTAAAAGTGAAGAAAATACTCAGCATATCTCAAGCAGAAAGAACTGAAGAAAAAAATTCAAGCTTCAACTTGAAATATTGAAGGATGCCATAGACAAAATATTGAATGCTGCAGAAAGCATCAAAAGAAGATGGAAGGTATACACAGAGCCACTATACCAAAAAGAAATGCTGATGTTCAAACATTTCAAGAGGTAACATATGATCAAAAGCCATTGGTACTTAAGGAAGAAGTTCAAGATGCACTGGAAGCATTGGTGAAGAATAAGATTCCAGGAACTGATGGAATACACATTGAAATCTTTCAATAGAGGTAGCAACGGAGGCACTCACTTAACTATACCAAGAAATTTAGAAGACAGCTACCTAGCCAACTGATTGGAAGTGATCATATTTGTGCCCATTCCAAAGAGAGGTGAACCAATAACATGCAGAAGTCATTGTACAACATCAATAATATCACATGCAAGTAAAAGTTTTCTAAAGATATTTCAAAAATTGTTGCAACAATACATTGACAGGGAACTGTCAGAAATTCAAGCTGAATTCAGACATGGAGATAGAACAAGGGATATCATTGCTGAGAGCAGAGAATACCAGAAAGATCTGTACATGTGCTTTATTGAATATTCAAATGCTTTAGACTGTGTGGACTATGGCAAGCTATGGATAACATTGCAGAGAATGAGTATTCCAGAACACTTAATTGTGCTCATGATGAACCTGTACATAGACTATGAGGCAGTTGTTCAAACAACAAAAAAATGGTTTAAAATCAGGACAGGTGTGTGCCAAGGTTGTATTCTTTCACCATACTTATTCAATCTGTACACTGCACAGATAATCCAAGAACATTTCATCAGGATTGAAAAAAGATCATTAACAACCTCTAATATTCTAATATGCAGGCAATACAACATTGCTAGCTGAAAATGAAGAGGCCTTAAAGTGTTTACTTTTGGAGATCAAAGACCACAGCCTTATGAATGGGCTGCACCTCAATGTAAAGAAAACAAAATCCTCACAATTGAACCAGTAAATAACGTCATGATTTTTTGTTGTTGTTAAGTGCCTTCGAGTCGGTTCCGACCCATAGCGACCCTGTACAGGGTTTCCGTCATGATAAATGGAGAAAAAATTGAAGTTTCAAAAAACTTGATTTTGCTTGGATCCACTATCAATTCTCATGGAAGCAGCAGTCAAGAAATCAAATCACGTATTGCATTAGGCAAATCTGCTGCATAAGACCTTTTTTAAGTGTTGAAGAGCAAATATTTCAGTCTCAGGACTAAAATGTGCCTTATCCAAGCCATGGTATTTTCAGTAGCCTCATATGGATGTGAAAGTTGGACAATAAATAAGGAAGACAATAGAAGAATTGATGACTTTGGGTTGTAGTGTTGGAGAAGAATAGTAAAATGACCACAGATTGCTAGAAGAACAAACAAACATGAAAAATGTACAGCCAGAATGCTCCTCAGAATCCAAGATGGTGGGATTTCATCTCTCATACTTATGTCATGTTACCAGGATAGACCAGAAGGATATCATTCTCGGTAAAGTGGAGGGTCAGCAAAAAAGAGGAAGATGTCTATTGAACTGCATTGACACCGTGGCAGCAGCAATGGGCTCAAGTGCAACAACAATTGTGAGGATGGCACAGGACCAGGCAGTATTTTGTTCTGTTGTGTAAAAGGTCGCTGTGAGTCAAACTGATTCAATGGCACCTAACAACAACTTCAACCACTGCCAGAGGTTGTGGAAAATAAAAAGTGCTAAGAAGACAAGAATCCTTCCATTTGATAACTAGAAGCCCTGTGCATAGGCCTTTATTTGTTTTAATTGATATCTAGATATTTTTATACCTTAGACTCCTGGTATGGCACTGTAGGATAAGTATTGGACTGAGAACTACAAGGTCAGCAGTTCAAACCCACCAGGTGCTCTTTGGAAACCCTATGCAGGGTTGCTACGTGTCAGGGCTGACTCAACAGCACTTAACAATAATCAATATTTTAAAACAAACAAACAAAAGAAACATGAGATTGCAAGGACTGGATGGTGCCCACCTGCCATTACTGAATGCTTAAACCAAAGATTCTATAAGGGAATCCTAATCAAAAGGGATAGAATTTCAGACCAAAAATTTTAGTTTGCACGGAGTCCAGGTTTTCTAGAGCTATGGGAGATGATGAACCCCTGAAATTTTGTCCTAAGGTAATATTTAAACTTTAAACCAAAAATATTTTCCTGAAGTCCTCTTAAAAACAAATGTACAATAGTTTGGCTTAATTTGTAAAGAATGCCCGCCTCTTTTAAGAGCTGTCTACATGAGATCAATTAGCAACAGTTCACCAAAGATTCGATAGGAATGTTAAAGAATAGTGAGCTCATTTCAATGGGGGAAAGAACAATTCAGAAAAGGAGGATGAAAATGGTTGTAAAACTTGAAGACTGTAATCTATTTTACTAAATTGTACAGGTAGAAATGGTTGGATTGGTGTATATTCTACAGTGTATGATCTCCACAGCTACAAAAGTAAAATAAATTATAAAAAGAGAAAACACTCTTTCTTTTTTTCAAGCAAGAGAGAGGTTTTCTTTACTCGATTTTGCAAAATCGGGTGCCTAGCCCAGTAGACTCAGGCAGACACGCTGCATGGCTGGCCTACAAACAGGTTTATTCCCCTGTCTTGAAAAAGCCCCTCCTCCAGTTCCCCTTCTACTGGGTATTACAAGGTCACAATCTCCTCCCAAGGTTGCCTACTAGTCCTTGCTGGGAGCATTCTCATTTGAAGTTAGTTTTCCTCTTTCCCCATGAACTTCCCCTATTTCCTTGATGGATGTATTCCTATTTTTAAGTTTTTCCCCTCCACTGAACTCTTTTTGTTATGCCCCCCAAGGCTTTCCTTAGTCCTGAAGATGGACCACGCCAACAAGGGTTATTTCTCACAAATCCTCCTCTTGAGAAAACACTTTTTAATTCTACGGATAGTATCTTGAATTGGGGGAATACTGTTGCTTTAAAGATTTTCATACTTTTGATGATTTCTTCCTCCACATGTTTAACTAGGCTTTCTCTTGGAGACAGCACCATAAAACAAATCCTTCAGTATCTGAAATATTGTACCTGTCTTGCCAGTGTTGTTTCCCCATCTCCCTTTTTCTAGTTTTCCCTCCCCTTCTCCTATCCCTTCCTGACTACACATGATGAAGAGATGGTGCCTTGGTAGTCATAAAGAGTTAGGTCACATAATGCCTGAGCAAGAGTTGTGATACAGCATTTTCCCTGAGGAGGGAATGGGTGTTTTGAATCCCAGACCTCCCATAGCATTTGGGTTCTCTAGCTTTTGAAAATGCTGCATCAGCATGTGCCAGAAACAACACCAAATACTTGTATTTGGTATAAACATAAAAGACATTTTCAGAAATTCATTGTGATAAAATTAAAATATGGAACCCAAGGGTGTTCTAAAGTACTACCTGTGGAAATTCTTTGAGATGTTCTTCTGTGAGCATTAGCATTGTAATAAAAACAGTGGGTCCTTGCAAGGAGCTGACTTTCCCTCTTTGAAAGGGTTACAGCAGGTCATTGGTGGGATTTAGCTGTGCAGTTTGAGAGAAGAGTTTTAGAAAGACAAAAGGATTGTGGGTGTATTGAAATTCCACAAAGCTGTGGGCCAGAGTTCTGCATGTGTCAGAATTTAGGTGCTAAAAAGAAGGAACAGATCCTTAATCTGGCCAGAAAGGCCACTGGGTCCAGTGGCAAGTGGTTGAGGTCAGTCCGGAGAGCCTAGACCTCTTGTGCTGCTCTGAATGAGGCACGCACCAGGTCAAGGTGTCAGAAAGGGGCTTGGCAGCATGCTGACAGAGTGATGGAGAGAAGAAGAAATGGGAGGATAAGACTGAGGTTTGAATGAGGAGTTTTTTTTCATTCCTTTCAGTCTTTATCATCCATACTTACATCATAGCAAGTGGGTAGCTGTACTGATGTTTACTCACAGTGATATCTGCTTTTACTTTTTCTTGACAATGATAACTCCAATTCCTATTTTAATATCAGGTTCCTGGTACTTACCAACCACAATAATCTCAGAATAGGGCTGAAATAATGAAATATTTTTGGTGTGATAGAGTGAAATGCAGTTTAAAATCATTAAAATAGTAAAGAAAAGATACTGCTATTATTGTTGTTGTTAAGTGCCATCAACACTCATAGTGTTGGTTGGTTCCGACTCGTAGTGACCCTGTCTGTATAAGGTTTCTGAGGAGCAGTTGGTGGGTTTGAACTGCTAACACTGTGGTTCACAGTTCAGTGCTGATCCTACAGCGTCACAGCAGGAGTCCAGTCTGAGATTGTTGTTGTTGTTGTTAAGTGCTGTCGAGTCAATTTCTACCCATAGTGTATCTGTACAGGGTTTCTGAGGCGTGGCTGGTGAGCTTAAATTGTCGGCCTTGTGGTTCAAACCAACTTTACAGTCTAGCTCATTAACCCATAGTATAACCTTTCTGAAATCCAAATCAGCTATATTTCTCTTTCCTTCACCCTTTCAGTGTTCAGGGTAAAGTTCAATCTCCTTAGGGTGGCACAGAGGCTCTTGAGCTTAGGCTCCTACCTATGTAGTTTTGTATTGTTCAGAGGGTTAACGTGCTTGGCTGCTCACTGAAAACATGGAGACTCAAGTCTACCCAGAGGCACATTCAAAGATAGGCCTGGCAATCTACTTCCAAAAAACCTAATCACTATAGGGGTGTGGGGGTGGGGGTGGGGTGGGATGGGGGGGCATTGCTACAAAGGCAAGAAGTGACTGGCTTACAAGCTTTCAAGAGGGAACCTAGATCCAGAGGGCTGGGAGGAAGGTAGAATCTACAGTGAGTAGTATCCAATTTATCTAGGCAGGACTGATGAAATGAAATGCAGATGGGTCTCTTGTGATACAATAGTGAATAATTGTTATCAGGACTGATTGTGAGGGTTGGAAATGTAAAGGTAGACATTTTATAGCAAGGAAGGGAGTGATTAACTTTCCAGTCTAGGAGTGGTGGTCCCTAGGACCATCAACGGAGAAGAGCAAGGAGCAGGACCCTACCCAGAGAAGCAGTGATGCCTGAGATGGAAGTAGAGACGATGACGTGGAGCAATGGAGCAGCTGGGGACTTTAGATACAGAAAGGGAGAGCGACTGTGTGCTGAAGAATGGGGGGAGGGGGGTAGTGTAGGGGGCAGGCTTGCAGGGTATACCCTTTGGTTGGTTGATGATGCATGGAGGGGAATGTAACCATGGCAATGAAATGATATACGATAGAATGAATGTAAAACTAATGTTCTCCCATGTAAACTATCATATAATTTACAATAAAACATTAAAAAAAAAACCCCAAAAAACTAACCACTGAAAAGTATGGAGCACAGTTGTATTCTGACACACACAGTCACCATGACAACTGGTCAACTCCACGTGACATCACCTCTCAGGAATCCTCTTTCCCAGAAGAGAGTGCACAAAGCCATTTCTCTCACATGTCAATGTCTCACAATCTGAAGAAACTGCCAGTTTTCAGTTCCCATCCAAGTCTACCTTCTCTCTGAGGCCTCAGGAAAGTCACAGCTTGGAAGAGCCCATAGGAACATAAACAAGTAATTAGGCTACCATGTAATATGTCTGATTTTAATACTTATGAAATATGGTTACAGATAAAACGTAATCACTAGACTGCTAACTATAAGGTCAATGGTTCAAACCCATAGGGTCACTATGGGTCAGAACTGAATCGACAGCACTTAACAACAATAACATGGAGGATTGGTCTTCCAGGCAAAAGCCACAGCTAAGCAAAGATGCTGAGGCTAGAACGTACAAGGCATGTTGGAGTACCTTCAGTGAGGCTAAGTTGGCTGCATCTAAGTGAGCAAGGAGATGAGTGGAGGGAAATGAATTCCATAAGCTTCTATGTAAAGTTAATTATTGAGTTTACCTGATGCTTAAAACCAATCAGAATATGTTCATCCATTTGGAAACATTCCAGGTGCCTATCCCCTTGTGTAAGTCTAGACCAATTTTAGGCACAAGGACTTAAAAAAGTTGGTGGAAAAAGGAAATTAAAAGATAAATTTTATTTCTTAACGTAAACTTCATGAAGTTCAAGACACTTTTGTAGCAATTAATAGCATCCATTTATTCCCTAAAAAATGGAGGGTCCTAGGAATTCAACAATTTCAATTCAGTCATTTTACATTATTAACTGAAGAAAAATGGGAGCCCTATAATTTTTTTTAAGATTAGGAAGCAAAAAAAAAGAGTCAAAAGGAGCCAAATCAGACTGGCCCAGTGATTTCCTATGTAAACTCTCGCAAAATTGCATTTGTTTGATGAGAGGCCTGAACAGGAACACTGTCCTTCCAAGATGCGTTTGTGCATATTCTGACTAACTTTCTCAAAATACTTTTACAAAGAGATGTTATTCCCCTCAGTGCACAGGGTAGACAGGGATGGGCAACTTGAACATTGGCTACCCAAAAGGAGTTCTGGTAGCATAGTGGTTACGTATTGGGCTGCTAATCTGAAGGTCGGCAGTTAGAAACTACCAGCGGTTCTGCGGGAGAAAGATGAAGCGTTCTGCTCCTGTAAAGATTTACAGCCTTGGAAACCCTGTGCAGGGTCACAACAAGTCGTAACCAACTCCGCGGTACTTAACAACAACAAAGGCAAGAAGTGACTGGCTTACAAGCTTTCAAGAGGAAGCCTAGATCCAGAGTGCATGGAGGAAGGTAGAATCTCCACTGAGTAGTATCCAATCTGTCTGGGTGGGGCTAATGAAAGGAGATGGGGATAGGACTCCTGTGGTACAATGTGAATAATTGCTACCAGGACTGACTGTGAAGATTGCAAATGCAATGGTAGATGCTTGTAGCAAAAAGAGGGGAGTGGTTGACTTTGCAGTACAAGAGCGGAGGTCTCTGGGATCATCAAGGGAGAAGAGTGGAGTGAGAAACCTTACCCTAAGAAGCAGTCATGCCAGAGATGGAGGCAGAGATGATGACATGGAGAAATGGAGTGCCTGGGGACTCTAGACCACAGAAAAGGAGAGAGGCTGTGTGCTGATGGCCAGGGGGCAGCCTTGCGGAGTATACCCTTTAGTTGTTTGATGATGCATGAAAGGGATTGTATTCATGGCAATGAAATGATAGGATGAATGTAAAGCTAATGTTCTCCCATGTAAACTATCACATAATTTACAATAAAAACTTTAAAAAAGAAGAAATGTTATCATTGTTTGGCCCTCTAGAAAGTCAACCAGCAAAATGCCATGTTACTTAGTGCCATCGAATTGGTTCTGACTCATAGTGACCCTGTATAAAGAGGGTTTCCAAGGAGCGGCTGTTGGGTTTGAACCACTGACCTTGTAGTTAGCAGTCTGGTGCTTATCCTATAGCACCACACTAGGAATGTCTTGAATATCCCAAAAAACTGTTGCCATGACCTTTGCTCTTGACCAGTCAGCTTTTGGTTTAACTGGATCACTTCCATTGCTTTGTACTTTGTCTTCAGGATCCCACTGGTAAGGTCATGCTTAATCTCCTGTTAGAATTCTTCCAACAGATGCTTCAGGATCTTGTTCCCACTTCCTTAAAATTCCCATTTGAAACTCTACTCTTTCTGCAGCTGACCTGGGCATAAGAATTTGGCACCCACTGAGCAAAAAGTTTGCTCAACTTTTAATTTTTAAGTCAGAATGGTGTAAGCAGAACCAGTTGAGATGTCTATGGTGTTGCCTATTGTTTCTGCTACTAATCATGAGTCCTCTTCAGTTAGGGCATGTTGTTGTTGTTAAGTGTAGTCAAGTTGGTTCTGGCCCATAGAGACCCTGTATAGGGTTTCCAAGGAGCAGCTCGTGAGCTTGAACCGCCGACCTTGTGGATCAAACAGACTTTGAAGTCCAGTGCACAGTGTTAACAAATTTCCCCCAACAACCCTGAAGATATGAAGTGGTACTATTTAAAAGAATACACTAGGAGCAATTGATGAGGAAATATTTTACAAAGAAGGAGAAATAACAACTTTTAGATTTCAAAATATCAATTAGGATATGCTGTTATTGTTAGATGCCATCAAGTCGATTACAACTCATAGTGGCCCTATGCAACAGAATTCAACACTGTAGGTTCTGCATCATTCTCACAAGTACAGTCATGCCATGTCAGTTCATCTCTTTGAGGGTCTTCCTCTTTTTCAATGACCAAGCATGATGTCCTTTTCCAGGGACTGATCCTTTCTGAAAACATGTCCAATGTGTATGAGACAAAGCCTCACCATCCTTGCTTTAAAGAAGCAATCTGACTATATTTGTTCCAAGACAAATTAGTTCTTCTGCTCGTTCATGACACTTTCAATAATTTTGCCAACACCATAATTCAATCCATCAATTCTCTTGTCTTCATTTATTCATTGCACAGATTTCACGTTTATTCATACCATGACTTGATTTAGATGTACTTTAGTCCTCAAAGTAACATGTTGTTGTTGTTAGGTGCCATCGAGTCGGTACTGACTCATAACGACCGACTTGCTCCTTATCATTTTAAAGAAGTTTTTTACAAGCAGATTTGCCCAATGCATATTTGGTTTCTTGACAGCTGTTTTCAGGAGCATTTATTATATATCCAAGTAAAATGTTCAAACAGAACATGGGAATACTGAGTGGTTTAAAATTAAGAAAGGTGTGAGACAAGGTTGTATTCTTTCACCATACTTATTCAACCTGTATGCTGAGCAAATAATCAGAGAATCTGGGTTCTATTAAGAAAAACGTGGCATCAGGATTGGAGGAAGACTCATTAACAACCTGCAATATGCAGATGATACAACCTTACTTGCTGAAAGTGACGAGAACTTAAAATATTTACTAATGAAGATCAAAGACCACAGCCTTCCGTATGGATTACATCTCAATGTAAAGAAAACAAAAATCCTCACCACTGGACCAATAAACAACATTCTTATCAACAGAGAAAAGATTGAAGTTGTCAAGGACTTCATTCTTCTTGGATCAACTATCAACATTCACGGAAGCAGCAGTCAAGAAATCAAACGATGTATTGCATTAGGCAAATCTGCTGCACAAGAGCTTTTTAAAGTGTTGAAGAGCAAAGATGTCAGCTTGAGGACTAAGGTGTGCCTGACCCAAGCCATGGTATTTTCAATAACCTCATATGGATGCGAAAGTTGGACAGTGAATAAGGAAGACCGTAGAAGAATTAGAAGAATTGATGCTTTTGAGTTATGGTGTTGGAGGAGACTATTCAAAGTGCCATGGGCTGCCAAAAGAACCAATACATCTGTTTTGGAAGAAGTGCAGGCAGAGGGCTCCTTGGAGGCCAAGATGGCCACACTTCGTCTCTCATACTTCGGACATATTGTCAGGAGGGAGTAGTTGCTGGAGAAGGATATCATGTTTGGTAAGGTGGAGGGACAGAAAAAAAGAGGAAGATCCCCAACAAGATGGAGTGGCCAAGTGGCAGCATCGATGGACCCAAGCATGGCAACAGTAGTGAGGCTGGCCCAGGATTGGGCAGTGTTTTGTTCTGCTTTGTGTAACGTCATTATGAGTCGGTACTGACTCGATGGCACCTAACAACAACAACAACAAAGTAAAATGAAATCCTTGACAACTGCAATCTTATCTCAGTTTACCATAATGTTGTCTATTGATCCAGTTGTAAGGATTTTTGTTTTCTTTAAACTGAATTGTAATCCATACAGAGCACTATAGTCTTTGATCTTCATCAGCAAGAGTCTTAAATCCTCACTGCTTTCAGCAAAGAAGATTGTTTCATCTGCAAATTTCAGATTGCTAATGAGCCTTCCTCCAAATGATGAAAGAATACAACTCTGCCATACACCTTTACTGAACCATGCAGGATCCTCTTGTTCTGTTCAAATAACTGCCTATTGGTTTATGTACAGGTTCCTCATGAGCACAATTTAGTGCTCTGGAACTCCCAATCTTTGTATAATGTTTGTTATGTTTACAGAGTTGAATACCTTTGCATAGTCCACAGAACATAAGTAAACATCTCTCCAGTACTTTCTGCCTTCAGCCAAGATCCACTTGACATTAGCAATAATATCCTTCGTTCTATGTCCTCTTCTGATTCTGACTTGAATTTCTGGCAGCTCCCTCTCAGTGTACTACTGTAACTGTTTTTAAATTATCTTCAGCAAAATTTTATTTATGTGTGATATTAATGATACTGTTTGATGATGTCTGCATTCAGCTTGGTCACCTTTCTTTGCAATGGGCACAAATATGAATCTCTTCCAATTGGTTGGCCAAGTAGTTGTCTTCCAAATTTCTTGGCATAGTAGAGTGAGCGCCTCCAGTGCATCAGTTTGTTGGACCATTTCAATTTGAATGCCACCAATTCCTGGAGCCATATTTTCCCGTAATGCCTTCTTGGACTTCTTCTTTCAATATCACCGGTTCTTGATCCTATGCTACTTCTCAAAATGGTTGAATTTCCACCAATTCTTTTGGTACAGGGACTGTATGTATTCCTTCCAGCATTTTTTGATATTTTCTGGATAGTCTCAATAATTTCATAGGGAATGTTGTTGTTGTTAGGTGCCATCAAGTCAGTTCCAACTCATAGTGATCCTATTCACTACAAAACGAAACACTGCCCAGTCCTGTGCCATTCTTACAATCCTTGTTACACTTGAGCCCATTGCTGCTGCCACTGTGGCAATCCATCCGATAGTGATCTTCCTCTTTTTCGCTGACTGTCCACTTTACTAACCACGATGTCCTTCTCCAGGGACTGACACCTCCTAATAATATATCCGAAGTTTGAGAAATGAAGTTTCACTATCCTAGCTTCTAAATTAGCATTCAGGCTGTACTTCTTCTGTCATGGAGTTGCTTGTTCTTCTGTCTATGGTTCTTTTCATATTCTTCTCCTTCACCATAACTCAAATGCATCAATTCTTCTACTGTCTTCCTTATGCATTGTCCAACTTTCTCAAGCATATGGTGGTGGTGCTCTGTGGAGTCAGTTCTGACTCATAGTGACCCTGCTTAGAGTTTCTGAGGCCGTAAATTTTCACAGGAGCAGAAAAATTCATCTTTCTCCCATGCAGCATCAATGGGCTCAAGCATGGCAACAATAGTGAGGTTGAACCAGGATCGGGCAGTGTTTTGTTCTGTTGTGCTATGTATGAGTCGGTACCAACTTGATGGCACCTACCAATAACAACAACAATCATTCAGAATAAGCCTGCCTCTCTATCTTCCTAGTCTGTCTTAGTCTGGAAGCTCAGCTGAAACCCATTCACCATTCTCCCTGCTGATATTTAAAATACCTGTTATCATCCAGTGTCACTGCAACATGCAAGCCTCCACTGTATGACAGATGGACAGACTAGAATGGTAATAATGAGAATGTTCACTCATTGTAAGGAATGTAACCAATGTAACTCAACAACTCGTACAGAAATTGTTGAATGGAACCCAGACTGCTGTGTAAATTATCACTGAAAACACAATAAAATATTATTTAAAATAATAATGAGGAAAAAGTAGACCCTGGAGGGGTGGTTATCAGTGGTTAATGACATGGTGACAGAGACTTGATCATCTTTAACCTGGAATGAGATGAGGTCAGGCCAGGTCAGGGGTCTGTATGTGTTCAAAACTATAGCTGAGAAGCAAAGGATATATACAGAAAAGAGCCCAAAAAGCAGGCCAACTTCAGTCAAAGCTTTATGGGAGCTTTCCACCTCATGTCATTGGGATATCTCAAAGTAGCCCTGGGTATATTTACAAGAAAGAAAGTTTGGGTTATGTGGGGGTTTAGTTTAGGCAAATGCTCATGGAAATAACACATTTCATTGAAACTAAAAATGTAGTGCTGTTAATTAAGCTATCTGATGAATTTTAAGATATTTGAATTTCAGAGATGTTACAGTGTTATAAAAAAAAAAAAGTATGTCTAAGAATTAATGAAATATGGTAAAAACATTCCAGCATTCAAAAAAAGAGAAAGACTATGCTAAAGAGATTTTTCTTTCCTTTTTTAACTCCCTGACTTTTCAGGTGAGCAGCTAAAATGAAACAGTATTATAGAAAATCTGAAATTCATGAACGGTGACATTCATTGGTTGACACTGAGTTAACTGACCCTTTCTTCACCTGTGATTTTTATCCAACTTCTAATCTTAAAATATAAGATAAATTATTTTTTCTGAGGAAGCACAAATTGAGGTATAGCTGAAAAGTTATAACTTTAGTATTAGAAAAAAAACTAACCAGGCTTCTTTAAAAATTAAGACACAGTTCAACAGGAGACCTTTTCAAAAATGCAATCCATATAGTAAAGGTTGGCAGCATGGTCTGTCCCTAGGGTCCGGACTCAATAAGAACCTGTCCCATCTGTGGGTTCAGCTTAGCAAAGGTGCTCTCTTGACACTCCTGACAAATCGGGAAGCACACCATCTAGTGATTTCCATGGTTTTGACTGATTTTGAGCCATTACAATAGTCACTTCCTACTGGGCTAGGTTCGAGTAAGTACTGCGACAGATGAGCCTAGCAAACGGGATATCAACAGGCAGTCTGCTTCTAAGATGCTGTTGTTATTCATTGCTGTTGAGCCGGTCCAACTCATAGCAACCCTGTATAGGGTGTCTGAGGAACAGCTGGTGGGTTTGAACTGGTGACCTATGATTAGTAGTCTAGTGCTTATCCTACAGCACCACATCAGGACTCTATTAAATTCTTTAAAAGAAAAGTTTGGATAAATGTATACCCTGAGAATGGTGAGGAGATTAACGAATGACTCCTATCTTTCCTTCCAGCTAGAAGACCCTTGTTAGGTGCAGATGCATCTTCCTCTATTAGTCTCTTACCTCAGGAGCGAGAAAGAAGCAGCAAAGGAGGGCAATGATTTGTTTTGACAACATCAAAGGGAGTGAAGAAAAAAGTTATTCTTTCTTTTCTCTGAGTATCACGCATCATAAAATTATAATCTTGCACCTCTTTTTGTTTTGGTGATATAAACTCGAGAGAGATGCTTTTATTGAAAATGTAATTCCTGAATACTTAATATCAGATATCAGATTGAGATCTTTCATTTCATGGCATTTTGCTGAGTTGTGGATTCCAGGGTCATTTAAGTATATTTCCCCCAGATTCTCCTGAATAAAAAAGAGGATTACAATCTTACATTCAATTCCATTTTATACAAATGTCCTTAATGTCCCTGATATGTACCATTGCCATATTTATGTTTGGGGACTGAAAATACAAATGAAACTGAATTCTTAAGAAGGTGCTTTGATCAAATTTTCATACTCTAAACTAGTAGTGATAATGCAATATAGAGACTGCAACACTGTTTCAACCTTCTCCTGTTTACTAATAAAAGCAGCATTTTTATGCAATCAAGCTTTTGTGTTCTGAGGTGAACATAATATAATGATTACATTTGCATTTTCAAGTATTGATCATGTTAGCATCTTATGCAGCACACCTGTGAAATTCATACTTTGGAAAAATAACTTTGCAACGTGAGGAGACTCCGTTCTTGAATAGTTGTCTTTTTGTTAAATGCCTCAATTTGATTTCGACCCATAGCGACCCTGTATAAGGTTTCTGAGGAGAGGCAGTGAGCTTGAACTGCTGATCTTGCAGTTCAAACGACTTAGTAGTCCAGCGCATTAACCCACTGAGCCACACCAAGACTCCTAAAAAGTTAGTATGTCAAGAGTGGGATTCAAACCCATGCCTCCAGGAGAGGCTGAGACCTAAACATGGCGCTTTAGACTGCTCAGCCATCCTGATGGTAGGCACAGCTGTCTTAGGGTAGCATTAATGTTGCTGTTGATAAGTGCTGTCTAGTCAGTTCCAACTCACAGCAACCTTGTATAGGGTTTCTGAGGAGCGACTGGTGAGCTTGAACCTCTGACCTGGAAGTTCAAACTGACCTTGCAGTCTAGTGCGTTAACCAGCAGCACCACACAAGGCTCCAGGGTAGCGTTATAGAGCAGAGGTTTTCAGCACAGGCAGGCTTTCTGGTCAGGCAGAATTAGACTTGAATTCCAATTTGCCACACCAGCTGTGTGATCCTGGATACATAACTTAACATTGGTTTTACCATTTATGAAATGGAGTTAATAATGGTGCTGTGGGTAAATGTGTCAGACAGCAAAGCCGTTTGAACTACAAGGTCGATGGTTCAAGCTCACCAGCTGCTCCCAGAAACCCTATATGGGGTCACTATGGGTTGGAATCAACTCGACAGCACTTAACAACAACAACTACTAACTGAAGTGTTTAATAACTAGATGGTAAAAGGCATGCAAATCACATAGCTCAGAAACATGCCCTCAGTAATATTAACCAGTAATATTGGTGCTGTTGAGAAGAAATAGCTGCATTTTGGGAAAAGACAGCTTGGGAGGAGGTTTTCACATATCTAGAGTTTTCACATTTCTTTGTTCTGAAACATCAGAGCAAAGTGCTGCTGTTTTGTTTTTGTTTGTTTGTCTTTATTATTTTGTTTTATTTGTAAGGAAGAGGGATAGGAGGAAAGAGACTGTTCCAAGATGAGACACTGAAACAAGACAGAGCTGGGTCCCTGAGTTACAGGGTTCTTAGCCTCAACATCACTCTCAAGGCAGAAAAACACAGAAGTCCTCCAAAGACTGTGCTTTATTTTACTACACCATCTTTTACAATGTCATTTTTCTTTCAATAAGCAAACTTTATTTATTTTCTTTGTTTTCAAAAAGCACCTAAATGGTCATCCCTTCAAAAAACATGGCCTCATATGGGAAGATCAAGTAGCTAGTGATTTTGATCCACACTTTCCCCTCAGATATAAAAATGAGAGGAGTCTGTCATAGAAACTTTATTTTAAGGGTTCTTAATCTTGGGATGACAGAAATTGCATTAAAAAGCTGCTGAAGTTTGAGTGCTCTCTCTTCAGAAAAAAATGCAAACATAATTACAAATATAATTTTTTTGTGTAATTACAGGAGTCTCAAGCCCTAATAAAGACCATCTATGGACCTTATGGCTAATAATTTTTATATGGTTATTTCCTAATCTCAGATATCAGCAGGAAATAGTCCTTCAAAACCCATGCTTTTGATTCCTTTGGATTCCAGGAACCATTGTGGGCTTCAAAGTAGAGCAAGCATCTTTCTCAAAGAGTACACATCAGATTTTGGCTTGAAAGGAGACTGAAGGGAAGACAGACAACAAATAATAAAATGACTATGGCTAAGCAGAGTCTGAGAAGAGAATAAAGTGAATAAGGAAGAATAATTGGACCATGGAGACAGACTAGAAATAAAAGAGACTATTGTTGATGTTTCTCTGCTATTCATAGAGTTTTCAGTGACTAGCGATTCGGAAGCAGTTTGTCACTCTTTCTTCCTAGTCTGTCTTTGTTTTGTAGCTCAT
>NW_006408602.1:6100571-6102941 GCF_000296735.1 Chrysochloris asiatica | reverse complement strand
CACGTCTACCTGATCCGCCATCTTGAAGGTGGAAGGCCTGGTAGTGTAGTGGTTAAAAATCTGGCTGCGAACCCCGCAGTCAGCAGCTCAAATCCACCAGGCCCTCCGCATGAGAGAGATGAGGCTTTCCGTTAAACAGCCTTGTGGCTCAGTATTCCATGTTGTTGTTGTTGGAGCTCCTCACTACACGTCTCGCTGCTGCTCAAGAAAACAAAAATCCTCACCACTGGACCAATAAACAACATTCTTATCAATGGAGAAAAGATTGACGTTGTCAAGGACTTCCTTCTTCTTGGATCAAGTATCAACACTCGCGGAAGCAGCAGTCAAGAAATTAGATGATGTATTGCATTGGGCAAATCTGCTGCACAGGAACTTTTTAAAGTATTGAAGAGCAGAGATGTCAGCTTGAGGTCTAAGGTGCGCCTGACGCAGGGCATGGTGTTTTCAACAGACTCATATGATGCGAAAGCTGGACAGTGAATAAGGAAGATCGTAGAAGAATTGATGCCTTTGAGTCGTGGTGTTGGAGGAGAATACTGAAAGTGCCATGGACTGCCAAAAGAACCAATAGATCTGTTTTGGAAGAAGTGCAGCCAGAGTGCTCCTGGAGGCCAGGATGGCTAAGCTTCGTCTCTCATACTTTGGACATATTGTCCGGAGGAAACAGTTGCTGGAGAAGGATGTCATGCTGGGTAAGATGGAGGGTCAGAGAAAAAGAGGAAAACCCCTAACGAGATGGATTGGCCAGGTAGCATCATTGATGGCGTCAAGTGTGGCAGTGGTAGTGAGGTTGGCCCAGGATCGGACATTGTTTCGTTCTGTTGTGCATGGGGTTGCTATGAGTTAGTTCCGACTCCATGGCACCCGACAACAACAATTGTTGATGTTATTGTTAAGTGCTGTCAAGTTGGACTGACACGTGGCAGCAATGGGCTCAAGCGTTAACGATTCTGAGGAAGGCGTAGGACTGGGAAATGTTTCGTTCTGTTGTGCGTCGAGTTGGTTCTATCTCACTATAACACAGAGCCAACTCAACAGCACTTTATAGCAACATCAATAGTTGTTCTATTGACTGCCTGTTCCCATGAATCTGGTTTTCTGTCCATTTTATATTCTCACCTTTGTTTTAAAGTAATTGTTGACCATTTGGTCTTATATAGGTGAATTTTTAAAGAAGCATCACAATGATTATGAGTGATATTCATTAATTTTTTAGTCAATATGTTATTTAGCTAAAAGGTGACCTCAGAGGCTAGTTTAGTCCAAGGTTTGCAGAATAACAAGGACAGTAGTTTTGGGAATTCTCCAGTCTCAGCCAGTACAATCCTTTGTGTGTGCATGTGTTTGTGTGTGTATGTATGTTTTGTTTTACTTTAGTTTTTCAGGAATTTAAGGCTCTGTTTCTTTTTTCCCCATTCTACTAGGGTCTATCTATTGTGGATTCTCCTTATTTTTTTATTAGTCTTTCTGAAGACATTTGGTAACTGGAAATAAAGAAACTAATGTAAGAACTAAAAAGAACTCACAGAAAGTTGTATGGGAAGACCCTGAAAAGGAGTCCACAAAAAACAGATATATATTTAAATATCCAGGCCCTGAAACCTTGCGTATCAATCCTTCTAGGAACTTTCCTAAGGACTCCTGGTGTGGCACTGTAGGATAAGCACTAGACTGTAAACCAAATAGTCAGGGGTTCAAACCTATCAGCTGCTCCTCAGGAACCTGTACAGGGTCCCTATGAGTCGGAATCGACTCGATGACAATTAACAACAAGGATCTTCCTGGAGTCCTGGTGTAGGATAGCAATGGACTGCTAACCGCAAGCTTGGCAGTTCTAACCCACCAGCTGCTCTTGAAAAAAATCCTATCCAGAGTTGCTATAAGTCAGAATCACCTCGATAGCAGTGAGTTTTGTTTGAATAAAATAGTCCTAGTGCTTTTCACCCCTCAAGAGTGCATAGGGAGAAAATCATATCACAGAAATGCTTTTATTTTGCAAAAGCAGTGGTATTCCCCAATATAAGTGAGTATTGAGGGCAATGTGAGGCTTAACAGGATCCCTGATCTGATTAAAGAAGGTATCCCTTGATCATCTTTAAGGGACTTATGAGTTGTGGGGAGAGGCTCCACCTGGGAAATTGAGGATTCTTTTGGAAAATGGGAAAGGTATTAACTTCATTAGAGATTTTACAAGAAGTATGGAGTATCTGATCAGTGTCCCTTTACTGTCTGCAGCAGTGTTGGTATAGGAAGGTGTTACACAGGGATTGTGTTGTTGTTGTTGTCAGGTGCCATCGAGTCGGAACCGACTCATAGCGACCCCATGCACAGCAGAACGAAACAATGTCCGATCCTGGGCCAACCTCA
>NW_006408602.1:6097701-6099741 GCF_000296735.1 Chrysochloris asiatica | reverse complement strand
ACTCATACTTCTCAATGTTGTCCATAGCTTGTCATGATCCACACAATCGAAAGCCTTTGCGTAGTCAATAAAGCACAGGTAAACAACACAGGGATAGCTGATGAAATAAATGATCTGAAGATAATGGGACCACAGCAAATCCATACTGTTTCCTTATTTTTTTTTACTATAGCCAACCCTCCCCTCTGCAATTCTCAGCCTCTTTCTCTCTGCCACATAAACACACACACGCACACACACACACACACACACACATGCTTAATTCATTCTTACTGTGGGAGTCACAGGAATGTGCTGCTCCAATCGCAGTTCAAAAGAGAACTTTTCCTGATGAGTACACGTGGCTGACAGTCACTAGCTGTCACACCTTGGATCTATTTTGGGTACATTTGGAACCATGGGTAATGCATGGTGTGCATGCACAGAAATTGTGCAACACATAACCATCACAGCCTTATACAGATGCTCTGCTTGGGAAAGGATATGCTTAAGAAAATAGCGTTAATAATGTGTGAGTATATACCTAGTTAACTTTATAGATTCCTTACAATAAGTATGCTTTTTGGGAGTTTCTGGAGCAATTCAGCTGGGTATCAGTTTGCATTGGTACCTAAAGGACCAAAGCAAACCAAATGATTCTTAGGTGGTGTATCTAATCATCTGCAATCATTTCAAAATCTTTCCAGGGGTGGCAAAATAGTGGTTTAGGCCAAAGGTTGGCTGCTTTTTCTGTTAAAAGCCAAACAGTAAGTGTTTTTTTAGCTTTGCAGACCCCATAAATTCTCTGTTGCAGCTACTCAACTGTGCCATTGTAACAGAAAAGTAGTCAGAGAGGGTATGTTTCACGAATGGGGATAGCTAAGTTCCAATAAAACTTTATTTGTGGAAACTGAAGTTCACCTTTCGTATAATGTTCACATGTCATGCAAAAAAATCTTTTGTTTTTTCTTCACAGTAAAATGTAAGTTCTGTCATATCTTGCAGACTATACAAAACTGATAATGGGCCAAATATAAAAACAGATGATGAGTGTTATACAGCCGAAGGGACTTGATTTTGCTGACCTTTGATTTAGGCTGCAGGGATGCTTCTAGGGCTGGATTGTAACCTTTTGTGATCTGAAAAGGACCAGTTTGGGAGAACGGGGAAAGAACTCATTACTGCTGTCTTTCATGTACTCACTCCTTTTAGAGGTAAGATTACAAGCTGATACTCAGCCTCAGCATTGCAGCATCATTGGCATCAATAAGCTCGAAAATATTGCCTGCTGGTTTCCTATGGAGCTCTGAAAGTTTTCATTTAGATTATTATATTCAGAGTAAAACTTATAGCTTATACCATGTGATGGTTCCTTCTTTTGGGGTAGCCCCCTATAAGTAATACATACTGTTCTTTAAAGATTATTCCTTCACTGTGTATATCAGATCTTGAGTTTCCCTTTTTGTTGTTTTACTTCTTCCTCTTCTTCTCTAGGAGATATTGCAAAAAAACAAAAAAAAAAGAGAGAGAGAGCAAGAGAGACTCTTAACTTTCTGTCACATAGTACTGATTTAAACACTGGGATGAAAATACAATATTCTGCATGTAGTTTGTTTGATCACTGATGCCATATCTAATTTTTCTAGCTTGACCTTTCTAAGATTCTGCAGGCTCTTTCATCGGGATTTAAATGAAAGGGCAAACCATTTTGCATAAATATAGAAACAGAGTGGGGATTGTATAAAATCCACAGAAGTAAAAGAAACTGGTAGTAAGCCCCTACGGCAATTGACAGCATGTGTTGAGCTTGCTTACTCTCAGGGAACTTACTATCATATACCAGCAAAAAGTCTAGAGAATGCATTGGTCGGCATTTGCTTGTGAATAGAAGCTGTAAAGTACCAAAGGAAATAGGACTGTCTGTATATTGAAATCAAACATTATTAGATGACCCTTTTTCACTGCTATTTCAAGAATAAAGAGTTGGATTGTCTGTAGTGCTGTATATGCATATAACTGAACACTTCCTCCAAATAATATCCTTCTTCATCAAAAACAAAC
>NW_006408602.1:6085718-6097561 GCF_000296735.1 Chrysochloris asiatica | reverse complement strand
ATATATAAAACTTTCATTTAGTTTCTAGAATAATCTGGGGCATACCAAGGAATTTTCATTGCTATTTAAGTCTAGAGAAGATTCAGTTACAGCTTTGCGACATCTACTGTGAGAATGAAGACCACTCTCAGTAACCAGACTGTTGAATTCATAGAATGTCAACATCATTCTGAAGGGATGCACAGTGATTGTGAAGGGCACCAGAGGAACCTTGCAGAGGGACTTCAATCACATCAATGTAGAATTGAGTCTCCTTGGAAAGAAGAAGAAATTTCGTGTTGACAAATGGTGGGGAAATAGAAAGGGACTGACACCAGTTCACACTACCTTAGTTATATACAGAATATGATCAAGGGTGTTACCCTGGACTTCCATTGCAAGCTGAGGTCTGTGTATGCTCATTTTTCCATCAAAGTTGTAATCCAAGAGAGTGGGTCTTTTGTTGAAATTCGAAACTTCATGGGTTAAAAATGCATACTTAGGGTCTGAATGAGGGCAGGTGTTGCTTGTTTAGTTTCTCAAGTCCAGAAAGATGAGTTAATTCTTAAATGAAATGACATTGAACTGGCATTATATTCAGCCGCTTTAATTCAGTGAGCCACAACCATTAAAAACAAGGCTATGCAAAAAATTTTGAGTGGTATCTGTTTGTCTGAAAAAGGAACCACTCAACAGAAGGATTAGTAAGATAAAAGCTATCCAGCTGTGGAAACAAGGCCAGATGATTCCTAAGACTTATCAGTGACATTTTTGATGCAATACAATTTATTTAACAACAACAAGAGTTAGTTGCAAAGAACTACAGGACTAATTTTCAAAGCCAGACCCATGCTCCGTGTTCTGTAGTTTCTTTTGAAGTTTTCAGTGACTTTGTCTATTTTCTTCACCCCTATTTTTTTATTCCTTTAATTTTTAAAAGTTGTTTTATTTGGGGAAAATTTTTAACTATGGAAAGGTTAAAGAATTTAACACTCATATTCTACCACCCAATAACAACAATCATTACATTTCCTTCTAAGAAGCTAAATATTAGTTATGATTCATTTTCTTTCTACCTGCCCAGAAGAAATAACTTTCATGCATTTGCTATGTATCTTTCTATCCTTTCTATACATATATGAGTCCATAAATATGATATAGTGTTATTTTATACATTCATATTTGATTAAATGGTATCATACTATAGGTACAAGGGTCAGTCAAAAAGTGCTAATATAAAATCATTGAAATTTTATAATTTTGAAAAATTAGCAAAATGTGAAGCTACTGCTTCTTAACAAACCTCCACATAGGTCTATGAGGGGCCTTCAAAAAATCTATAAACAAAAGTGGAATTAAAAGATACTGGATTTTTTTTCCACGATCTTTTTTGAAGCTTCCTCATATACAATTCTGAAGGTGGTGTTTCCATCTCTCTAACCCTTCCCAGAAGAACTCTGTGCTCTTCAATTTTCATCAAAATGACAAATTCGGCATCCTCAAGGAACTCAAATTGTGTTCCTTTTCAATTTTCTTTGAGTTTGGGGAACAGAAAGAAGTATGAGTGAGGTAAGAACAGGGCTGTAGGATGGATGGGATAAGGTTTCCCAGTGAAATTCTCATAGGACAGCCTTGCTACCCTCAAAGAGGGAGCAGATGCATTATCATGAAGGGGAAAAATTATCAACCCGATTTCCTGGACTTATTTTCACCAATGCGCTTTTCCATTTTCTTAAAACTTCTTCATAATAAGCTCCTTTAAGCAACCTGTGTTCCTAGATGAAATCTGTAAAGATTATCCTTTTGGAGCCCAATAAACAGATATCGTAACCTGCTGAGCCACCTTTCTACCTTGAATTTAATTGGCCCAGCAGGTTCCCTAGAAACCACTGGCTTATTTTCTTTTTTGAAGGTACTCCAATAAGAGTTATTGTTGTTACATGACATCCAGTCAGTTCTGACTCATAGCAATCCTACTTAGGGTTTCGGAGGATGTAAATCTTTAAGGAGCAAAAAAGCCCGTTTTTCCCCCACCTAACCAGTGCTGGTGTGGCGCTGTGGGCTAATGCATCAGACTGCAAAGTCGTTTGAACTGCAAGGTCTGTGGTTCAAGCTCAGCAGCTGCTCCTTGGAAATCCTATGCAGGGTTGCTATGAGTCGGAATCGACTCAACGGCACTTAACAACAACAACAACCGGCCTAAGACAAGTATATTATTGAAAGAATTTGTCTGAAGGAACGCCTGATGGCAGAAACATGTTTAAACACATTTTGTTTGGAGTAAACCTGTGCATGAGTGAACTGGAAACCTAGTATCAATAATGTTTTTACTTACTTCCATATCATTTTGTATCTTGATTTTTACTCAGTGCTAAGTTCTTCAGTCTTTCCATAGGTAGCCATATATATCCTCTTCCTTCTTTAAAGCTGCCCTATCATCCACACTATTCTTTGCAAGACTGGTTGAGGAACAGAACCTTCCTTCCCTAAAGCCCTAGGTCCCTGATGCCTCCAACTATTAATAGACAGGCTCTCTTCATTTTAAGGATTTTACTATCAATCACCATGAGAAAACAGGAAATTCTAAAAACAGCATACATGGGAAATTTCAGAATATAAGAAATCTTAGAAATTTCAGAAAATAATGACCTTAAACTTTAAATCTTAATACTTGGCCAACTGAGATAGCACGTAGTAGCCCCATAGGTATTATATTCTGCTATTGTTTTTTCAAAGTGGAAATCAATAAAACACGTTCCTCTTCAGATCTAGAGAAAACCCCACTTCCTGCTGTAAGGCTCAACCTACGTTACAACAGCGACACAAATGTTTCTTGATCTCAGGTGTGTGAATTGTACTACAAGTGCCTCCAAACTGGATTTAAATGCAGGTCTGACCCCTGCCTAGTTCATTGAGTTTGCACAAGCTTCTTTGTCTCCATGACTATTATTAAGGAGCCCTGGTGACACAAAGCTTAGAGTGCTTGCCTGCCAACTGAAAGATCAGCTGTTCAAACCCACTAACCACTCTGTGGGAGATAGATACAGCAGTCTGCTTCTGTAAAACTCTACATCCTTGGAATATTTTATTCTGTCTTAATGGGTAGTTATAAGTTGAAATTAACTGAACAGCAGTGGGTCTTGGAGTCCTGGTGTGGCACTGTAAGATAAGCATGGACTGGTAATCACAAGGTTAGCAATTCAAACCTACTAGCCACTCCTTGGAAACCTATATAGGGTCACTATAAGTCATAATTGACTTAACAGCACTTAACAACAACAACAACATTACTTTTGAAGATTAAGAGCAAATCTATAGAGTCCTCGATAAATGTTAGTAGCTATTACTGTTGCTGCTATTATTGGGGTGCCTGCATACTCATGGTTCTCACATTGATTTACAGTCAGTGAAGAGGAATGAGCCTTTTACCTCTTACTGAAAACTTGTCATTTAGATTCAGCCAACACGCTAGGTTATCTAGTGATATTCAGTTTTAAGGGCAAGCTGAGCTAAAAATCCATACATGAATATAGGTCCAAAAGTTGATAATTCAGTTACGTGCGGCTCCATAAATTTTTAGGATTAAAACCCCAGCACCATTACCTTCAGGAAGTTTTATAGATTTGCATCAGAATGTCAACTAGGGAATCAATATTTTAGCAATAGTGAAGCCTGAAAAAGTGGCTCCTAACAAATGCCCTGGGAATGGCAGCTACCTTTACCAGTGTCTTAGTGGTTATGAAGACAATAACCAGCTAAGATGTTTATTATAGGTTGTGGTTATTTTGACTGAATTAAGATCACTCATGGAATTATGAAGATATCTACAGTAGTAAGATGATTAAAATAATGTTTTTACATTTTACATACTATAAAAAAGTGCCATTTTTTTTTTTTTTAAATAGAAAGATAGTTCCTATTATAAAATGATGGTAAATGGCTTCTATGAACATTCAGGAGTTTAAAAATCTTGTTGAGTTGTCAGGTGACAAAGTCGTATCTGCTCATGATAAACAATTTTGTCAATAACCAGTTCATGTAACTCCGAAAAGAGAAAAGAGAAGAAATCTCTGCATTGGCAGCACATGGCTTAGGATTTACGAAGCTCCTTAAGGAAAATTCTATACCTGGTCTAAGCACAAACATACTTTGGGAGTCACAATTTTGCCTCTATTTTTTTTCCAAGAAAAATTATAGACATTGAACTTGACAGCTACTTAAAACACAGAGATGGTGAAGTATTATGTAAAATTATCTGAGGCAAAATCAATGGTCCCTTTATATTCATACACATCTCAAGAAAACCCTTCTTTTAAAAAATTTGGAAAACCAAAGTCTTAACCAATGTTTGGTAGTTTTCAGCCATATCTTCTATAGCATTCAAATTTCACTTGGACCATGTATGATTTAATTTACAGAAACAAATTATTATTTTTTAATTCTTGGCTAAGAAAGGATTGTGATTAGCTCGTGCTGGACATCTGTGCTGTTCAGATGTTTGGGTGAGACTCCGTCTGTGGAAGTGGTTAATCAAATTTGTATTCCCACCTCCTGAGTAAGATACTCCAATGGAAGGCTGTGCTGGCATCATTACCTGGATTGCAAACAAGTATCATCCAGATTGTCCATGAACCATTTTCAAAGAAGATACATTCTTCTGATAAAGAGAAATTTTGACCTTGAAGCTGTTTCCTGAATTCATAACTGCATATTTTTGTCAGATTATTGGTCTCTGTTAATAGAATTGATTTACTGTAGGTGATCCTTAGCCACCATTAACCCTATCCTTCACAGTACAATTTCCAGTTGGATATAAATACCCTTATAAAGGTCACTTTAATATTGGAATCTTCTGAGAAACGTGGACTAAAAAAATCTTTGATACTGCTGAGATTATGGTCTGTTGTTGTTAAGTGCTGTTGAGTTGGCCATTGGTACCAACTCACAGTGGCCCTGTACAGAGTCTCCAGGAGCTACTGATGGGTTTGAACCACTGTCTTTTCAGTTAGCTGTCCAATGCTTATCCTGCCGCACCACTCCAATACTCCAAATTATAGTTTAGTTGCTTTTTAAGGTTTTTTTTTTTTTAGGTGCTGTTAAGATTTTGGATTAGCATTTCACAGTTGGTGACTCTCATGCATTTTAGGACACCAACCCCTTAAATAGAAGATAGAGTTTTTTTCTAGTAAAAGAATCATCTTTTTCCGCTTAGCTACAGAAAGCTCAATCCATTTTAATGTGACTCAAGTTTGAAAGAAAGATTGCTGTCAGAAACCCATAATAAAGGATTTTACCACCATGTGGAGTAAAATGCACACTCATTATAAAACACATAAATACTGCATATGAAGGACTTGGGTGAATTTGAGCCACAAGATAAAGAAGAAGCTGATCATATATTTACTAAATATTAATTCTCTACTGAGCCATGAAATGGAGCAAAGTTCTAAAAATAAATATTAATGTGGAATTTCTGCCAATATAATCCAAGAGAATACATTTTAATAGTAAACATAACAAGTGGGAATTTCTTTTCTCTGGAATTAAAATAAGTTAAATTTCTTTTTAAGAAGAAATCCTTTATGAGTTTACATAGTATAACCTCTGTACAATGGTTTTCATTTCAGCATTGATTATTTGGGACCTAGAAAGTGTTTGTAACCTTTGGGTCTTTTGAGAAAGCTCTATGCACTGTCCCTGTCAAATGTCTACATGTTGACTTAGTTTTGATGAACATCTTGGTGGCCTTAATAGAAAATTTTGTATTCTAGATTTTTCTCTGCCACTCCAAGACATCATTTTAGATAAATTCTTTAAAAGAACAATGGAAATGATGTCTAGGATTCTATGATTTTAACAGACTTGTCATTCTCCTGCTTGATTTATCTACACACACAAAAATTAACTCATACTTCTAGAGATAATTACCAAATTTATATATTCATAGAAAACCAGCATACAAGCAGATGATATCACAATTTGATATTTATGAAATGCCAGTTTTCCATAAATATAGAAAACCAGCAATTATCACTAGAGTTGTTTATTAACATTTGGGAGAAAATAAATAACAAATGTGCTCACATTTCATTAAAATTCCTCAATAATGTAATAACTGTCCTCATTTCAATATAGTTCCCTGTGATATCCATCCTCTGACTTCCCAGTCTCCTTGGCTAGTCAGCCTATGTGTGACATAATCCACGCTGTAAAATGCTCATTAGTCTGTTTCTGTTTTCTCCAATTGTTACCACTTTTAGCTATTTTTAAAACTTGTATGTGTATGTGTTGATTCAAAGCACAATTGTATTTGACTTCAAGAGTTTCTTTTCTTAGAATTATGGACAAGATCCTGAGATGAAGTTACCATGAATTGTTTCCATAACTAGAAGCCATATGCATGTGTGAACTCAGTCAAGAGTCAGGAGACTACAGGTAGATTGACCTGTGGAAACTTATTAGCAGTCCTGGGAATAAGCTCCAGGGAACATAAAGATGGGCACAAGTTGCTCATTCACAATTTCAAGGGAGAAATAAATAGTGCCTACCTTATCACAAACTACTAAATATTCTAAAGAGAATTCTGTATTTTCCAAAATCACCCTTTTGATACATTCTCTAAAAGCTCTGTTGGGTTTGTGCTTGTTGGTTGCTGCTGTTGTTGCATGTCCCCTTTCAAAGTAGAAAGCCATATCTCTTTCCAAGGATCCTTTCAGCTGTAGTTAAGATAGATAGACAACTTTATTATGATTTGAATGAAAGGTTACATAGCAAAATCGTTTTCCGCTCAATAATTTATACATAGTTTGCTTTGTGACATTAATTACAATCCCCACAATAACAGCATCTTCATACTTCCTCCTTATATTCCCCATTTCCACCTGTGCTCCTTTCCTTCCCTTTCCTGCCTACTGAACTTGGTTTGGGGGCAAATACTGCCCTTTTGGTCTCATAATATGGTTGATTGTTCTGAGGAATACATTCCTCCCTCAAGTTATTTTCATTTTATAGGACTATTGTTTGACTGAAAGCAGATTCTGGCAGGAAGGGAGTAGGAAGATGTTAGTCCAAGGGCCACAGTCTCAGGGATTCCCCTAGCCTGTATCATACCAGGAAATCTGGTATTTTTTATGATTTTGAATTTTGTTCTATATTTCTTTTTCTCCCACTCTGAAGAGGAACGTCTGTTGTACTTCTGATCAAAGCAGTTGGCAGTGACAGTTGGGCACCATCTAGCTCTTCTGGTCTCAGGGTAGTGGAGGCTGTGGTGTGCGTGATCCATTAATCCTTTGGGTTAATTGCTTCCTTGAGTCTTTGGTTTACTTTACTCTTCTTTGCTCTGAACAGGGAGAGACCAATAAATGTGTCTTAGATGGTCTCTCACTAGCTTTTATAACCCCAGTAGCTATGTATCAAATAATAACATCAGGTCTTTCTTCTGTGATAACTCTAAGGGGATTCAAACCCCTAATCTTTGAGTTACTAGTCATTTTGTTAAGTGCTATAGAGTTGGTGCTGACTCATATCAACCCTATATAGGGTTTCTGAGGCTGACAGCCATTTTAAGGCCACCATATTATATAAACTGCTCCTTGGAATCCCTATACAATGTCATTATGGGTTGGAGTTGACTTGATGGCACTTAACAACAACAGTATATTATATGGATCTGTCATAATGTTTTTAAAGTGTTGAAGAGCCAAGATGTCAGCTTGAGGACTAAGGTGCATCTGACCCAAACCATGGTATTTTCAATAACCTCATATACATACGAAAGCTGGACAGTGAATAAGGAAGACTGTAGAAGAATTGATGTTTTTGAGTTATGGTGTTGGAGAAGAATATTGAAAGTGCCATGGGCTGCCAAAAGAACCAATAGATCCATTTTGGAAGAAGTGCAGCCAGAGGCTTGGAGGCCAAGATGGCCAAACTTCATCTCTCATGCTTCAGACATATTGTCAGGAGGGGCCAGTTGCTGGAGAAGGATATCATGTTTGGTAAGGTGGAGGGTCAGAGAAAAAGAGGAAGACCCCAACAAGATGTATTGGCCAAGTGGCAGCATCAATGGACTCAAGTGTGGCAACAGTAGTGGATTGACCCAGAATCAGGCAGTGTTTCATTCTGCTGTGCATAAGGTCACTATGAGTCTGTACCGAGTCAATGGCACCTAACAACAACAACAACAACAATCATAATGTTGATAGATCCATATAATACAATTTTCATAACGGTCTACCACTTGTCTGTCAGTTTGTTGTACTGTGGTGACTTGCATGTTGCTATGATTCTGGAAGCTAGGCGACTGGTATTTTAAATATCAGCAGAGTCATCCATGGTGGACAGATTTTAGCTGAGCTTCCAGATGAAGACAGCCTAGGAAGAAAGAGAGACATACTACTTCTGAATATTTAGACACTAAAAGCCTTATGAATAGCAGTCAGCACCACTGTCAGCACCAGAATATTGAATAATGAATACAGAATATTGAATAATGAATACAGAATACTGAATACTGAAACATGATGATGAGTATCAGAATATTGTCAGATACAGTGCTGAAAAATGAGCCCCTCAGGTTAGAAGACACATAAAATACAACTGGGGAAGATAAGCCTAACTCAAAGTAAAGTTGACCATGATGAAGCAAATGGAGTAAAGCCTTCAAGACCTTCATTTGTTGATGGGGCACAACTGAAAATGAAGATAAACAGCTGTAAACATCCATTAATAATTAGAACATAGAATATATGAAGTATGAATCTAGGAAAATTGGAAAATGTTCAAAATGAGACAGAACACAAAAACATCAATATCCTAGGCATTAGTGAGTTGAAATGAACTGGCCATTTTGAATCTGACAATCGCATGGTTTACTATGCCGAGAACGACAAATTGAAGAGGAATGGCATCACATTCATCATCAAAAAGAACATATCAAGAGCAGTTTTGAAATACAATGCTGTTTGTAATAGGATAATATCCATAAGCCTACAAGGAAAACCAGTAAATATCACTATTATTCAAATTTATGCACAAACCACTAAGGCCAGTGATGATGAAATTGAAGAATTCTACCAACTTCTTCAATCTGAAATTGATCAAGCTTGCAATCAACATGAGTTTATAATTACTGGCGATTGGAATGCAAAGTTTGGAAACAAAGAGGAAAGATCAGTAGTTGGAAAATATGGGCTTGGTGATAGAAATAATGCTGGAGATCACATGATACAATTTTGTAAGACCAATGATTTCTTCATTGCAAATACATTTTTTGAACAACATAAAAGACGACTATACACATCAACCTCAACAGGTGGAATACATAGAAATCAAATTCACTACATCTGTGGAAAGAGACAATGGAAAAGCTACGTATCATCAGCCCAAACAAGGCCAGGGGTAGATTGTGGAACACACCATCAATTGCTCATGTGCAAGTTCAGCCTGAAGCTGAAGAAAATGAGAGTCCATAAGAGCCAAAAAATGACCTTGAATACATCCCACCTGAATTTAGAGAACATCTGAAGAACCGATTTGATACAGTAGACACTAAAAACCAAAAACCAGAAGAGTTGTGGGATGACATCAAGAACATCATACAGGAAGAAAGCAAAAGGTCATTTGGAAGATAAAATGATGTCAGAAGAGATTGAAACTTGCTCTCCAGTGTAGAGATGCTAAAGCAAATGGAAGAAGTTAGGAGGTACAAAAGCTAAACAGAAAATTTCAAATGTCAGTTCAAGAAGCCAAAGTCAAATATTATAATGAAATGTGCAAAAACCTGGAATTAAAAAAACAAAATATGCACAGCATTTCTCAAGCTATGGGAACTGAAGAAAAAAATTCAAGCCTCAACTTGAAATATTGAAGGATTCTATGGGCAAAATATTTAATGATGCATAAAGTATCAGAAGAAGATGGAAGGAATATACAGAGTCACTGTGCCAAAAACAAATAGTTGATGTTCAAACATTTCAAGAGATAGCATATGTTTCTGGGTCTTAAATGCTATGATCAGACAGTTATTTGAGTTTAGAATACCATGACAGATCAGCACTGGACTTTCCTCCCAAACCTTATACAGGGTCGCTATGGTGACATTTGTTATTGTTGTTAAGTGCCATCAAGTTGGTTCCGACTCATAGCAACCCTGTATAGGGTTTCCGAGGAGCGGCTGGTAAGCTTGAACCACCGACCTTACCAATGAGACCAATTTTATAGTCCAGCAGATTAACCCACAGCACCACAAAAATGTTTGACCACTTTTGTTTGTAGATCTTTTGGAGTATGTCCCAAGACCACAGTCATTGAAAAGTAGTTCAGATCACAGACTGTCAAAAATGTGAATTGGATTTTATATTACTGACATTGTCAAAGCAAATACTTCCATACTTTCATTTGTGTGTATTTTACTACTATACTGTGCGTACAGTTCTGTCCTGTTTCAGTACTTGTTTTATTATTTTTTTAATGTGACAAAGCATAGCTGACCACGATATCACAAGGTGATAAGTAAGAAGTCTGAAGTCTGAATCCTTATGACTGTATATATCTTCATCCATCACTAAGTACTATAAGACCCAGAGCTCTATTTTTGCCAGTTTTCATCATATAGTCATGTTTGAACTTTGGAATTCCTTCTGTGTAAATTTTTACTGCTAATAGGAGGATCAATTGCACTTGTATTAGAATGTGCACAGTGTAAGTGGTTGTTTTCTGTTTCTTTGTTTTTTGTTTTTTGAGATAGGGAAAATTCCTACAGCAGAGTGTTAAGTGAATAAATTTCATACATAATGTTTAGGATCGTGCCTAGCACACAGTAAGCATACAATAAATATGATATTTTTTGCCATATCCCTTGGATAGTTATTTGTGACAATACAATAGCAGGTGGAAAACTTATAAACAACAATGCACAGAAAAAAAGAAGAAGGAAAAAAGAGATAGCATATAATCAAGAGCCAATGATACTAAAGGAAGAAGTCCAAGGTACACTGAAGACATTGACAAAGAATAAGGCACTGAGAATATATGGAATACAAATTGAAATCTTTCAACAAACTGACGCAGCACTGGACGCACTCATTCATCTCTGCCAAGAAATTTGGAAGACAGCTACCTGGCCAAGTGACTTGAAGAGATGTGTATTTGTGCCCATTCCAAAGAGAGGTGGCTAAGGTAATTCGGAAATAATCAGACAATATCACTGATATCTCATGCAAGTAATGTTTTAATAAAGTTAATACAAAATGACTGCAGTCTACATTGACAGAGAACTTCCTTAGGGTCAAGCTGGATTCAGAAGAAGATGTGGAAATAGCGATACCATTGCTGATGTCAGATAGATCTTGGCTAAAAGCAGAGAACACCAGAAAGATGCTTACTTGTGCTTTATTGACTACACAAACAGTTTTGATTGTGTGGATCATGGCAAGCTATCGACAATATTATGAAGAATGAGTATTCTGAAACACTTAATTGTACTCATGAGGAACCTGTGTATAGACCAAGAGACAGTTGTTCGAACACAACAAAAGAACACCAAATGGTTTAAATTTAGGAAAGGTGTGCACCAGGATCATAGTCTTTCACCATAATTATTCGATCTGCATGGATTCCTAGTGTGGTGCTGTAGGTTAATGTGCTGGACTGCCAGATCTTTGAACCACAAGGTTGGTGGTTCAAGTTGACCAGTCATTCCCTGGAAACCCTATATAGGGTCACTATGAGTTGGAACTGACTCCATGACACTAAACAACAACAATTTAATATATATGCTAAATAAATAATGCGAGAATCTGGATTATATGAAGAAAAATGTGGCTTTAGGATTAGAAGAAGACTAATTAACAACCTCGACTCGA
>NW_006408602.1:6065276-6084778 GCF_000296735.1 Chrysochloris asiatica | reverse complement strand
GATGCTCGTGACCAGGCAGTGTTTCGTTCTGTTGTGCGTAGGGTCGCTATGAGTCAGCACCAACTTGATGACACCTAACAACAGCAACAATCATAATGTTCTCAACAAATCCTTGTTGTTGAGTAAAGATGTTATGTAACATTTTCTAATATTTTAAGCATTGGAATTATGACTACAGACCTTTGTAAGCTTTTCGAGATATTTCTTTGTTAAACTCCTAGAAGCTCATTTGGTATTCTGCTTGAAAATTGACAATTTGGGCTACATTTTCAGTAACTCAAATTTCTTTTAATGTTTTCTAGAAGTGTCAAAAATAGGATAGTTTTGTTATAACCAAAACAAAGGTCGAAGTGAATTTCAAAGAGGTAAGTTGGGAGAAGGGAGCTGATGATTAGAATTACACAAGACATGTAGGTCTTGTGTAAATGTATAGCTATTTCTTAAAAGGTAATAGATACAAAAATATATTGGTGAAAATAAGATTTGGGTGGAGAAAATATAGAGTATAAAATAAAAGATAGACAGAATCTCAACAGTTGTCGTTTACCCCCTGACTCCAAATACTGGGTAGTCAGAAATCATTGCATCTATTTTGAACTTTCTCCTTTCCTCCTCTTCCCTCACCCACAAGTAGATTCAGACTGTAGAAAAATCTAAGAAGAATTTCTTGAAAGCACTATTCAACTGCCAGAAGAGGACTCAATATGGAAGAGAATGGGAAAAAGTCCCAGTATCCTTCTCATGGTCCAAGAGAACTCTTGTAGTTTGTTGTTTGCAGACAATGTCATTAATATATATCTCTGGGTTTGATTTCCATTTTAAATTTCTTTTCCTATTATGCAGAAAATTGAATGATATTAACATAAATAGTCCATTTAAATGTAAGATAACAATGATGAATATAATTCAAACAGCAATGTCATAAAGTCATTTTAAAGTAACTCTTTAAAAATGTGTGGTGCTGTAGGATAAGCACTGGACTGCAAGATCAGTTTGAACTCCAAGGTCAGAGGTTCAAACTCACCAGCTGCTCCTCAGAAACTATACAGGGCACTTAACAAAAACAATGACTGTAAATATAAGTTTAAATTTCATTCAATGTATATTTTAACACAGTTGTGAATTCTTTCAGAAAACAGCCATAGGACTTTTGAATTCAAGCCTACCATCATTACTAAAGACCTGCCAAGAGAGTAATTATATACATTATAAAAAGTAACTTCCAGTCAGTTCTGACTCAGAGCAACACTGCATAAGGTTTCCAAGAAGTGGTTGGTGATTTGAACCACCAACCTTGTGGCTAGCAGTTCATTGCTTATCCTACAACACCAAGCCAGGCTGTATTTTTGGCTAGAACACTTATGGGATGAGAGATTTTTATTTCTTTCTTCGAAAGTCAAGGGGAAATGAAAGATTTCTGATAGTCACAGAGTTGGGAGACGGGTAGGAGTTTGTATTCAGCATAGAAATTTTTCTTTTCACTTCTGGTATTTAGGGAAGGAAGGAGCCCTAAAAACAAAGTGGATTATGATCTGGGCTGCTAACCACAAAGTCAGCAGTTCTAATCTACCAGTTACTCTATGGAAGAAAGATGAGGCTTCTTGCTCCCATAAAGATTTACAGACTCAGACACCCAATACAGGGTCACTGTAAGTATGAACCAACATGATAGCCCACAACAACCACCACTACCATAGAGGGAAGGGATTCCTTGTGTGGCACTGTCAGATAAGCAGTGAACTCCTAACCCCATGGTCAGTGGTGCAAACCCACAGCTACTCCTCAAAACCCTATACAGGGTTGCTATGAGTCAGAACCGACTCCATGACATTTAACAACATAATTTGATTTTGTTGTGAGGTGCTGTCAAGTCAGTTCTAACTCCTACTTGTTGTTGTTGTTAGGTGCCATTGAGTCGGTACCAACGCATAGAGACCTTATGCACAGCAGAATGAAACACTGCCCGATCCTGGGCCAACCTCACTACTGTTGCCACGCTTGAGTCCATCGATGCTGCCACTTGGCCAATCCATGTCATTGGGAGTCTTCCTCTTTCTCTGACCCTCCAGCGACTGGTCCTTCCTGACAATATGTTTGAAGTATGAGAGATGAAGTTTGGCCATCTTGGCCTCCAAGGAGCACCCTGGCTGCACTTCTTCCAAAATGGATCTATCGGTTCTTTTGGCGGCCCATGGCACTTTCAATATTCTCCTCCAACAACATAACTCAAAAGCATCAATTCTTCTACAGTCCTCCTTATTCACTGTCCAGCTTTCGCATGCATATGAGGTTAGTGAAAATACCATGGCTTGGGTCAGATGTACCGTAGTCTTCAAGCTGACATCTTTGCTCTTCAACACTTTCAAAAGGTCTTGTGCAGCAGATTTGCCTAATGCAATACGTTGTTTTGATTTCTTGACTGCTACTTCCATGAGTGTTGATGTTTGATCCAAGAAGAATAAAGTTCTTGACAACTTCATTCTTTTCTCTATTGATAAGATATTCATAGTGACTCTCTGCATATCAGAACGAGACACTGTCTGGTCCTGTGCCATCCTCACAATAATTGGTATGCTTGAGTCCATTGCTGCTGTCACTGTAACAATCTATCTCATTGGGGGTCTTCCTCTTTTATGCTGACTCTCCACTTTACCAAGCATGATGCCCTTCTACAGCAACTGGCCCCACCTAATATATGTCATTCTGGCTGTACCTCTTCCAACACAGATTTATTTGTTCTTCTGGTAGTCCACGGTATTTTTAATATTCTTCTCTAACATAATAACTCAAATCCATAAATTGGGTATTTTTCCTTAGTCAGTGTCCAACTTTCAAATGTGTATGAGACTATTGAAAACACCATGACTTGAGTCAGGTTTCCTTTAGTCCTCAAACTGACATCTTCGCTCTTGAACACTTTAAAGAGGTCTTATGCAGTGGATTTGATTTCTTGACTGCTACTTCCATGATTGTTGATGGTGGAGCTAAGCAAATTGAAGTCTTTAACAACTTCAAATTTTTCTCCATTTATCATGATGTTATTCATTGCTCCAATGGTGATAATTTTTGTTTTCTTTACATTGATGTGAAACACACACCAAAGGCTGTGGTCTTGATTTTCATTACTAATTATTTTAAATCCTCTTCTTTTTCAGCAAGCAAGGTTGTATCATCTGTATATCACAGGTTGTTAATGAGTCTTCCTCCAATTCTGATGTCACGTTCTACTTCATATAATCCAGCTTCTCAGATTATTTGCTCAGCATACAGATCGACTAAGTATGGTGGGAAAATACAACCCTGGTGCACACCTTTCTTGATTTTAAACTATTCAGTGTCCCCTTATTCTGTTTAAAAGATTGCTTTTTGGTCTATGTTCCTGAAGAACAAGTAATACAGAATATTCACTCTCCACAATGTGGGCCATAGCTTGTCTGATCCACATAGCCGAAAAGTTTTGCATAGTCTATAAAACATAGTTAAACATCTTTGTGGTGTTCTTTTCTCTCAGCTAAGATCCATATGTCATCAGCAATGATGTCCCTCGTTCCAAATCCTCATCTGAATCTGGCTTGAACCTCTGGCAGTTCCCTGTCAATGTAATGCTGTAGTCATATTTGAAATATCTTGAGCAAACTTTTACTTACAAGTGATATTAAAATTATTGTCTGTTGATTTCTGCATTCCATTGGGACACCTCTCTTGGTGATGGGCACAAATATGAATCTCTTCCAATTGGTTGACCAGACAGTTTATTCCAGATTTCTAGGCATAGATGGGTGAGCACCTCTAGTGCTCCATCATTTTGTTAAAAATTTTCCATTTGTATTCTACCAAGTCCTGTAAACTTGTTCTTTGTCAATGCCTTCAGCACACCTTGGACTTGTTCCTTCAGTATTTTTTCCTTCAGTATCATTGGCCCTTGGTTATATGCTACATCTTGAAATGGTTAAACATCAACCAGCTCTTTCTGGCACAGCAACTCTGTGTATTTCTTCCATCTTTTTTTTTTTTTTTAAATGCTTTCTGCATCATTCAGTATTTTACCGAAAGAATCTTTCAGTATTGAAAGGGAAGACTTGAATTTTTTTGTAAGTTCTTTCAACTTCAGACATGCTGACCATGTTCTTCCCTTTTGACCTTCTAACTCCAGATCTTTGCACATTTCATTATAATATTTGGCTTTGTCTTTATGAGCTGTCCTTCAAAATTTTTGGTTCAGCTCTTTTACCCTCCTCATTTCTTTCATTTACTTTAGCATCTCTATGCTGAAGAGCAAGTTTCAGAGTCTCTTCTGACATCTATTTGGACTTTTCTTTCTTTCTTGCCTTCTTAATGACCTTAACCACAATAGCAACTGGAAAAAATCCACATGAATTGGGCTCACACAGTTCAAACCTGTGTTGTCCAAGGGCTAACTATAAACTATATGCATATTTTTTGACTGCGCAGTAGGTCTGTGACCCTAATCCCTGCCTTGTTCAAGTGTCGACTGTCTTTGCTGTGCAATTAAATATGTTGTAGAGTTGACAATTTCAAATAAAAACTGGAAGCATTTTTTGTTTCTTTGTTCTGTAATTATTTAAAATGGTTAGGATGAATAATGAAGCAAAAAGATCTTTTTTTTTTTTTTTATCATAGTAACAACAACAACAAAACCCTGGGGGATGGAGGGAGTTATACCTGTCAATGGAGCTAACAGAAGACAGGGGAAGTAATGAAGCCTTGATGAACTGAATTTCAGAAAGAAACAAGTATGTCATGGTCAAAGGAGAACCATAGATTTCTGTCTCCCTGGACTACACAAGATAGATGGAGAAGTAGCCATAAACTTTCCATAGGTAAAGAGATTTCACAAGGATAAGGGCAGTCCGAGCTTGCAAGATGGAATAGACTCTGGAAAAGACCCAAATGCAAACTGACTAGCATTCTCCCACCCAATTCCTAATTCTACCTTGAAAAAAAAAAAAAAATGTTGCAAATCAGAGAGAAATCACATAGTCTTAAATTTAGGTTCTTGGACTTGGTCAGAGTGAAATCCAAAGGCTAATTTAAAAAATATCTGAAACCACAGCCCAACTCCTTCTATGCTTAATTATGGACAAGATAAAAAAAATAATAGTGGTGCTGGAGATTGGGACTTGGAATCAGTTAGTCCTAATGGAGCACATGAACATAAGTCTCTACAACACTGTGACCCAAAGAACTAGATGGTGCCTGGCTCCCACTACTAATTTGTCTGAAAAGGATCATATTGGAAGATGCTGGATTGAGTGAGAAAAAATGAGAACAAAACTCAAAATTTAAAAAATACACTGGGCTTGTAAGCTGTTCACCTGGGAGCCATCAAGGCAAGCAGTTGGGTCCCCTCAGAGCAAACCCCCTTCCAAGACTAAGACTCAAGAGGAATACAAGACCAGGCATGTGGTCTGGCTGGTGACCACATTGGTTACCTATAAGGAAGTGGAGGAAAAACAGCAATGAAGTTGTGAGCTAAGTCCGACCACATTCAATAGACTCCTGTGAACCCAGGTTGACACCCGGTTGGCCAGCAGTATGGCAAGTCTCCTGGGCCCAGAGACAGTGGCAAGGCCACAGAGGACTAGAGCAGAAAATGAAGCATCCAGTTGATATGAAGTGAGGGGAGATGCACAAGAACACCCATACTTGCAGATAGTACCCAATTGACCTGGCATCAATGGCTGGATGATCAGAACTCAACTAGAAGAATAAAGAAGAGGGGAAAAAGAGTAATCCACTATAATCTGATGAACTTTACCTGCATTTATGGATGTAGTAGCTCAAAAGAGGGAAAGAATCTTTACAGTAAGGATCATTTCCACCCTCTTGGAACACAGGGTTGACAGGGATGGACAACTTAGACATTGGCTATCCAAAATGGATTGGGGGACTACAAAGGCAAGAAGTGACTGGCTTACAAGCTTTCAGGAGGGAGCCTAGTTCCAGAAGGGGAGGGGAAAGGTAGAATCTACACTGAGTGGTTTCTAATCTGTTGGGACAGGGCTGATGAAAGAAGATGGGGATAAATCTGTTATACAATAGTAAATAATTACTATCAGGACTGACTGTAAGGGTCAGAGATGTAAACGTTGATGTTTTGTAACAAAAGGAGGGGAGGGGTTAAAAAAGATATATATATAAGCTAAAGGACACATCATAGATAATGTTAGTATATTTTTAAATTAATCAATAAATGTAATATTGTTGCTGTTAAGTGCCATCGAGTGGGTTCTGAACCATAGCGACCCTGTATAAGGTTTCCAAGGAGCAGCTGGTGAGCTTGACCCGACAACTTTGTAATGTATTGTCAATTAAACACTACAGGGGTCTTTGCAGCTTCACAAGAGGAAAGGAGGAGAATCACCAGTCCATGGCCAATTCCTGGAAGGTGGAGGTCAGACATGCCTCCACCCTTGATCCTACGTTACCCTACTCTGCCGCCAGTCATCCTTCCATGGTACTCTACTTCTCTGCTGGATTCGGTAATCCATTGCAATGGCTGGAGAGAATTCACAGACAGTATTCATGACTGTGGAGTTTGTTAAGAAAGTTAACAGGATACATTTCAGGATCAGAAACAACTCAGGATCCCGCAACTCTCTGGTCAGAAGGAACTCTTAATCAGTCGTACTACAGGCATACCTCTCTCGTCTTCCTCTCTGCCCTGCTTGGCCTGTGTGTTACAAACCCCTTTAGCGCTGCTGAGAAATGCCCAAAGGGCACCCGATCCTGCAAACCAGACTCCTGCCTGAGGCACTCAGGTTTACTTATGCTGTGGACTGGGAAATCTACTGCGCTATCTCTCTATACTGTGGCTTCTGTTACTACCTCTGTTGCTGCTGCCTCTCCATGCAGCGATCTTGAGGCCCCAGGGATGTATTCCACTCATAACTATTTTTCTTGTTGGCAGTCAGATCCCTGATCCTGCATCTGAGATGGCTCATTTTAAACCAACCAATGCCTACAATGCCTCGAATGCACCCTATTTGCATGGTCCTACCCAATCATTTGTGGGAGCTACAAAGACTATAAGTGGAAGAATAATTCACTGTACCACATGTGTTTGAAATGACTGGTTAACTCAAGTGAGCTGGCCCATGAAGGGGATGATTACCCTGAGTTATGTATTCCCATCAGTACCCAGCGCAGCACAAGACATCTTGTTATATGATCACTAAACATTTTTTAAAACTGAATTAACCTCTTAAAACTTTAGTGACAGGTCAGCTTGGGTTGAGATGAAAAATGTCTTGACAAAGTTTGGTCAGTACTCCCAGAAATCAACAGCTAGGAAATCCTTTCATACTGGCTGTCCTTTTCCAAAGTCAGTTTCATCCAACCTAGCCATTGCTCAATAAATATTCACTGAACGGTTTAAAAAAATAAAAAGCCTGGGCTTACTGGTCAGAAAGAGATTCAAGAAAACCGAGAGTATAACCCTTAGCTACTCTTCAGGTCTGGAACTGAATTCACCTCCATGGTTCACGTTTCAGCCAAGTGGTAGATAGGTACATAGAGTGAGTAAGGTATGCTCACCATGAAATGTTCAACCATTCAAGATCAAAAGGGCAACATTTACCTAAGGACAAAGTTCAGAAGGGCTAAGAAGGAGGGTGAAATGGAAATATGACCCGTAGGAGGCAGTGGGATCACTGTTGTTACATGGAAGGCATTGCAATCACTGAGATGAAACAAAGTGTATGAATTGATGAATGTAAAACTGATGATTTTCTCTGTAAACCTTCACTTAATTCACAATAAAAAGATTAAATAATAACAATAATAAGCAAAACAAAAGATTTTCCCTCTATCTCTCCTGTGAAGGCTCTGAATACAATTATGAAGCCTAAGAAATAGCAGGAAAATGTGAATGATATTAAAAGAAAACATATTCAATGAAAGCAAATATTGGAATTAGCAAAATACTTTACAATTATTATATACATACAAGGGGCCTTGTGGAGAGAAATGTAATGGAATTTTTCCGTAAACTTTTGAAGCCCCTTCACATTAAGAAATTTACAAGGAAATATAGGTATAATGAACAAAGATAGAAATATTTCAGGAGAATAACACAATTTTTAAAACACCAGAGATTCTAGAACAGAAAAATAGTTTTAAAAAGATCATTACTTGAGTTTAACAGCAGATTGGGCACTTCAGTTCCAGCAGAGATTGTGGCAAAGATTTATTCCAGTAAAGGAAGAAATAATAATCCAGGTCTGATGTAATGCTGGTTATACCCAGTTTGTGTGACCTCAGAAACACAGATTTTTTTGAGTAGATAACAATTGCTCAAAGACTAGAGGTCCAGATTACATGGATATAGGACAGATCACAACACTGGCACAGAATGATCATTGTTGTTGTTAAGTGCCGTGGAGTAGGCTGCAACTCATAGAGTCCATATATAAGGGTTTCCAAGAATTGGCTGGTGAGGTTGAACCACCAACCTTGTGGTTCAAACCAACCTTGCAGTCCAGTGCTTTATACCATAGCACCACACCAGGTCAGGCTAGTATTTCATAAACTTAAAAACCTATAAAACTACAAAACCTATAATACAATAGTGATTTATGAGGACTACAATTATCTACACATCACATTAAGTTAAAACAAGAGTTTATGACAAATCTTGACACATTTCTCAGATGGTAGAATAATGAATGAAGAAAACAACTACCTTTAATTTAATCATAGCATTGGATGACAATGCCAGTAAACCCTTATATCATTGAAAATAGCAAGTGGAGAATATTGGATGGTCTGAATCATCAACGCTTTGCAAATTGAAATGTAGGCCTATGTCTGAAGATGAAGCTTACAAATGTAAACAGTTTTTAAGATCCTTGGGTTCTTCTGCATGGATTACCATTTTGTGCTCCTTTTTTTTTTTTTTTTTAAATTTAAGGTTTTTATTGTGGATCAAGTTAAAGTTTACAGGGCAGATGATCAGTTTTACATTCAACAAATCATACATCTTGTTTCATTATAATGATTATTATGCCCTCCATCTGGTAGCGTAGTGGTTACGAATCAGGCTGCTAATCTCACAGTCAGCAGTTTGAAACTCCAGCTGCTCCACGGGAGAAAGATGAGGATTTCTGCTCCCATAAAGATTTACAGCCTCGGACACCCTGTACAGGGTCGCTATGAGTCAGAACCGACTCCATGGCACATAACAACAACAACAATGTACCATCAGTTACCAGTGTTTCTCTCCATTCACTTTAGCTTTTATTATTATTTTTAAAACACTCAGGCATATATAATAATTTACACCACCAAAGGGCCCATTCTGCAAGTCTGCCTCCTGGCCCACCATCTCTTAGTCCCTCAATTCCCATGAATTTAGAGTCCTTAGCTACTCCCTCTCTCCATGTCCCCATCTCTGCCTCCATCTCTGGTGTCGCTGCTTCTCTGGATAAGGTCTCTCATTCTGCTTGTGCTCTTCTCCCTTGATGATCTCAGAGTCCTTTGTTTCTAGACTGTAAGATTAACCACTCCCCTGTTTTTGTTACAAAACTTCTACCTTTACAATTGTGAGAGTCACAATTAGACATGATAACAATTACTCATTATTGAATCATAAGAACCATTTTACCAGACCCATTTAAACAAGATGAAAACTATTCAGTGGGGACTCTTTCTTCCCCCCCACACTCTTAAATTAAGCTCCCCGTTGAAACCTTGTAAGACAGTCGCTTCGTGCCTTTATTGCCCCCCCATTTTAGGTAGCCAATGTCTGAGTTGCCCATCCCAATCTATCCTTTATAGAGAGAGGATAGCATTGATACTTGATGTGAAGACTCCTTCCCTCTCTGTTGGTATTTAGATTTACTACCTCCATGAGTATAGGTCAAGTACATTAAATTATAGCAATTTATCCTCATTTCCTTTGTCAAAATTTGTTTCGTTCTTCTTCTTCTTTTTTTTATCCTCCTCTAGTCTAGTTCTAAACCGACTCCACGGCACTCAACAACAACAACAAAGTCTAGTTCTGATTTTCAAGCCATCAAGGCTAGGTTAAATGGGTACTATCTGCAAGTTTGGATGTTCTTGTGTGACGTTTCTCACTTCATATCAAATGGATGTTTCACTCTCAGCTCTAGACCTCTATGGCTACGTCCTTGTTCATAGACTCAAGTGTCCCCAGGTCTCACCATATTTTGGATCAACTAGGCCTTCTTCTCTCTCTCATCTCCAGGTCCACGGGAATCTGTGGAACGTGGTTGACCTCAGCCCATTTCTTCATTGCTGCTTTTCCCCCTCTTCCACTCACCAACATGGGCACCAGCAAGCTGATATGCCTGCTCATGTGTTCCCTTTGAGTTTCAGTCTTAGAGGGGGTTTTCTCCTGAAGGAACTTGATTGTTTGCTTTGATGGCTTCCTGGCAAACAACTTGCTTATTTTTGTAGCAAGTCATACTGCCATTTTTATTTTGGATTTTTCCTGATGATCTTTCTTTGGAGATGTATCTTCTGTCGCTCTAGCTGTTCCAGGTTGGTCTGCTTGCCCTTTCTAGTGGGAATGTCCCACCTCAGAAGGTTCCGGATGGGACTCAGGATTCCACCTATGGTCCTATACACTGCAAAGGCTCTGCAGGAGGCCTATTTCACTGGGCAAGTTCTAGAACCCCTTTTAGGTATTCCAATCAGTTATAGGCTGAAGACGGGCTTACACACGTTTTCTGTAATCACATTTCCTGACATTCCTTTCTATTCAACTCAAGTTTCAATTTTACAATAGTAGGAAAAGGAAACCAATATACATAAGACAGACAAGCATCTTAGTATTATTTCCCCTCTTCAAACTATGCCTTGATCCCTGTATCACAGATCCTGTTGTTCCAAGGTTGAACATGCATCATTATTTACCTCTGTCCCATTTAGCCTGTGCAAATCTGTCTCAGTGTTCCCCTATCTACTTTGTTCTTCCACCCCCTCCCACTTTTTGTGTACTGCCCTCCCTAACACCTGAACTATGATGTGTCTGCCCCTACCCTGTGCTCTACTGTAGCCTCCCTCCACCTCCCCCAAACCCTTCCATTCCAACCCCACCAATAACTAACAAAGAATTTTTTTTTTCATTGTATTATAGGTGTCTTTTCTTAAGCTTTTACAATAATGGTCTTATGCAATATTTGTCCTTTTGTGACTGACTAATTTCACTCAGCATAATGTCCTCAAGGTTCATCCATGTTATGTGGTGGCTTACAGCTTCCTGTTATTCTTCAAGGTAGCATAATATTGCATTGTGTATATTTACCAAAGTTGGTTTATCCATTCTTCCACTGATGGGCACTTAGGCTGTCTCCATCTTTTTGCTATTGTGCTATAAACATTGGTATATATATACTCATATTATGGCTTGTATTTCTTGTGGCTATATACTAAGTAGAGGAATTGCTGGATCATATGGTGTTTCTATTTCCAACTTTCTGAGGAAGAGCCATACTCTTTTCCAAAGTGGTTAGACCATTTTGTATTCCCACCAGCAAAGTAGGAGGGTCCCAGTCTCTCCACATCCTCCCCAGCATTTATTATCTTCTGTAGTTTGGAACTTCACTGTTGTTGCTGGTGTGAGATGATATCTCATTGTTGTTTTGATTTGCATTTCTCTAATAGCTAACGATCATGAACATTTCTTCATATGTTTGTTGGCTGCCCAAATGTCTTCTTTGGTAAAGTGTCTGTTCATGTCCTGTGCCCATTTTTTAATTGGGTTACTTGGCATTTTCTTGTAGAGAGAGGTGTTATAGTTTCCTATATGTTTTTTTAATTAGTCCCTTGTCTGATATGTCATTGCAAAGGAATTTTTCCCATTCTGTGGGCTCCCTTTTTACTCTTTTGGTCAAATCTTTTGATGCACATAAGTTTCTAATTTTTTAAATATCCCAGTCATCTATTTTGTCTTCTTTTCTTAGTGTAATTTTTGCAATGTTTCATAGTCTGTGTGCTCACCTATTTTTTCATTGATGCCCTTTACAAATCTGGGATTCACGTTTAGGTCTTTAATCCATGCTGAGTTGGTCTTTTATGGCATGAGGTAAAGGTCTTGTTTCAATCTTTTGCATGTTGATTTCCAGTTCTGCCAGCACCATCTGTTGAAGAGACTAGGTCTTCCCCTCTCAATGTACTTTGACCCTTTGTCAAAGATCAGTTGGCTGTGTGTGGTTGGATTAATTTCTGGATTGAATGGGTTGAATGCTCTATACACATCTATGAGGTCTGGTTGGCTGATTGCATTGTTTAGTGCCTCTGTGTCTTTGTCAAGCTTCTTTCTGGTTGTTCTGTCCATTTTCGAAAGTAGTGTATTAAAATCACCCACTATTATTGTAGATTCATCTATTACTTTCTTCAAATCTATTAGAGTTTGCTTTATACATTTTAGAGCTCTTTCATTGGGAGGATAGATATTTATTGTGGCTATGTCATCTTGTTCAATTGTCCCTTTAATCATGAGATAATGTCCATCTTTATCTATTATGTTAGATTTTGCCTTAAAGTTAATTTTATCGGATAAAAATAAATTGCTGGATCATATGGTATTTCATATTGCCACTCCTTGGTTTTTATTGCAATTAGCTTGGTATATATTTTTTTCCATCCTTTGACTTTTAGTCTGTTTTTGTCTTTGTGTGTAATATGTGTTTCTTGCAGACAGCATATTGAAGGATCTTGTTTTCTTACCCATTCTGCCACTTTCTGTCTCTTAACTGGTTCATTTAGCCATTTACATTTAATGTAATTATCCATAGGTATGGATTAATTGCTGTCATTATGTTTGTTTGTTTGTGGTGCTGCTTGTATCTTTGTTCTGCATGTCTTCCTGTGCAGAGTACATTTTGTTGTGTTATTTCTTGTCAGTTTCCTCATAGTTTTAATGTTTCCATGTTCTTCTTGGATTTTCATTTTCTTGGCATGTTATGAAGTATTACTTTTCTTTGAGGTTACCTTATATCCCATTAACTTTTCCCTCCATTTAATATAGTCTATTTTATCCTATAATCTACCTCACCTTCTCACCACCTGGCTCTCTGTTCCTACATGTTTACCTTCTTTCACATTGTAATTATTTTGATCATAGACTGACCTCCCAGATCCTCTGAATTTTTTCTTATGATTTTGTTCTGTTCTTGACTCTTCCATTTGTCGATTGAGTTCTGAATGGTGCTGCCATATATGCCAATCTCTGTTTGTTGTTTGTTCTTGTTGGGTCTCAGTTCACAGAACTCTCTTTGGGATGTTTTGCAGCACAGGGTTAGTTTTGGCAAAATCCCTTAGTTTCTGTTTATCCTGGAATGTTTTGATTACACCATCATATTTGATTGACAGCTTTGCTTGGTTGACAGTTTTTTTCTTTCAGGGTTTTATATATGTCTCCCCATTGTCTTCTTGCCTGAATGGATTCTACTGAGAGATTGAGCTTAATACAACTTGCTTGCCTTTGTATGTAACACTTCTCTTTTCCCTAGCTCCTATCAGAATTGTCTCCTTATCTTTAATTTTTGAGAGCTTGATTATGATATGTCTTTGTGATTTTCTTTTGTGGTCTATTCTTCCTGGGGTGCTTTGAGCTTCTTGAATGCCTATCTTGTTGCTTTTCAGGATATTATGGAAATTTTCTTCCAGCAGTTCTTCAACTATCTCCTCTGTGGACTTGTGAAATTCTTCCTGTTCCAGAATGCCGATAATTCTTAAGTTTTTCCTCTTCATGTTGTCCAAAGTGAATCTTAGACCTTTTTCAGATTTTTTAATCCTTTTTTCTGCTTGCTCTTTTATTTTAGTAATATCAAAAGATTTGTCTTCCAGCTCACTATCTGCCTTCCATCTCTTCAATTCTATTCCTTTTGCCCTTTCAATGTATTGCCCATTTCTGATATTCTATTATTAATCATTTGGACCTCTTTCTGTAGGTTTTGAATTATTTCCAATGCTGTATCTATCTTATTTGATTGCTCCTCTAGTGCTTTCTTGACTTCTTCCTTATTTTTCTCAACTCCATTGTAAAGTGTTTTGATACATTTTATGATCATTTTTCTGAATTCTTTCTCTGGCATTTCCAAAGCTTGCCCTCCTTCCGGTATGGAGTGTAGGTCTCCGTCCAGCTCATTTGCCTCAGTCACTTTATCTTGTTTGAGTGTGTGTTTTGGTATTTTTTATGCTTTCTGATTGTCTCCAGGTAGATGTGATCAGGAGATGGGCTTACCTTTTCACTCTTCTTACTACTTGACTCAGAGTAACTGTCACAGGTGTTGGCTACCTACTTGTTGCATGCAGCTGGTTCTTGCTTGGTTTGTGGAATTTTATAGGATGTGATTGTGGCTTGACTATATGACAACAATTGCTGTCTCTTCTTGGGTAATATAGGGAGAGAAAGAGCCCCCTAAAGGTAAAGAAAGGACCAAAAAATTAAAAAAAAAAAAAAAAAAAAAAAAAAAAAAAACCAACCCTGTAGGCTAATATGTGTATGGCTTTAATATCCTATTTCAGCTTCTTGCCTTTAAGGCCACCTGAGAAATTTCAAGATGTCACTGTGGGTGGTTATGATGTAATGCAGGCCAGGATTCAATTTCCAGCCCATTTTGTTTTTAGTGTGTGTCTCTCCCACTCCACAATCCCCATTCTAGCCTTTTTCTTAGTGATAAATTGTTCTGAGCCAGCTTGGCCATTTCACACTGCCATTTGGTTTTAAGTGGAAAAGATTCCTTTAAGATCTTGAGGAAATCTGTGTGAATACTCAGTAGAACCCTCTGGGGTGGAGGTGAGGGTTTTGCATTCCCTCAGGCACCCCTCTAGTCACCAGAATGGAGGTGCACAGACAGTGAGAGACCAATGAACAGATATAAAAAGAACAAAAGAATGTCCACACCTATATCTCTGAGGTTCTGTCAGGAGTCAGTTAGTGGCATCTTTAATCCTTCCCCTCTTGGTCTCACCCAAGATGGTGGCTCCAGCTCCGGCTCTGGATGCCTCTGAACCTGGTGAATTCAAAAGCCTGAGATTTCTTGCTTCTACTACAAATTCCACTGGTTGTAAGCCTTCAAACTTTCTAGATATTCCTATATATGTGGTTCAGATTTCTGGACCTGCCCCTGAAATGACTTCATCTGGTATTCTGTGTTATTGCTTACAGATCTCCTCACAGTACTTCTACGCTATCTGCCATCAAGCCCCACCTCCCAGTGCTCAGTCTTATAGGCTAGAATTTATTGTGCTGAATAATTTTCAGAGAACATAGGTCTTCCAGTTGCTTCTTGGGAAAAAAGTTTTTTTTTTTTCAAAATAAAATAAGTTGGAAGCCTTATATTCTCCTTGAAATTCATGTCTTATAGAAATGAAAACACAAAAACCCGAAGTTTTTTGAATTAATGTTTCTTAAATGTAGTTTATCATGGGCTGCTTTTTCTACCCACCATTCACAACAACATTCATAGAATGATTCTGTGGCTCTTTCTTTCTGAGTGGGTCTCACTCTGGAAAATGTGGGTGTAGGTTTCAATACTGATTGTCTCTGAAGGTTTAGAGATATGTCAGGAAGGATCCCTGTGACTTGAGACTCCAAAAGGAAAGTTGGTTCAGAACTGAGACTCCATATGCACTTTTAATCAATGGATATTGCTGCAAACTGTGGCAATGGAAAGACACAGAGGAGGAGATCTACATGGCTGCTCAGGGCTTCTTTTAAAGTTTAAATTTTAAAGATGGATCAGAATGCATTGAAGCAAGGATTCAATTTGAAGGGTAACATCATGACAATGAAGTCTAAAGATTGAATAGGCCAAGGTTTGCAACAATGAACAGCTATTGTTTTGTGATAGATTTGTAGTAGTAGAAAGAGCAGGAGTCCCTAAATGATACAATTTGTTAAGTGCTCAACTACTAACCTAAAGGTTGGCAGTTCAAAACCATTTAGCGGTGCCTTGAAAGAAAGACCTGGAGATCAGCGTCCAGGAGGTCAGTCACAGCCTTAAAAATCCTGATGGAGTAATTCTACTATGATCACATGTGGTCACCATGAGTCAGAGTTGACTCCACAGAAAATGGTTTTGTTTCCTTTTCAGTAGAAAAATCACTGACATGACAGGAGATGTATATTCTAGTACTGGCTCTACAAGTAGCCAGCTGTGGGTTCACTGATGGTCCCTTATCCAGTGAGGTCATGCCTTGAAATAGGGAGCTGGAATCATTTATCTCTGAGAATGCATCTTATCTTGACTTTCAGTGTTATTTCAAATCACACTCAAAACTCTTCACACCTCTTTTCTATTCCCTCATTGGACTTTTGTGAAAACCAACACCAAAGGGGCTGAATGCTTATCATGTCTGGATGTTCCCCTTTGTAGCTCTATCTATAATAATATATCAAAACAAAGAGTTAGTTAGATTGATGGCATGTGTTCTCATTCCACGTACCTTGAGGAGATAATTTCTTTTGTAGTTGGTTCTTTTCTTTTCCCCTGAGAAAACAAGATGGATCAAAGTTATATTACAGAAAGAGGATACTTGCTAATATTTCAAAAAGTTAAAAATCTACAAAACTAAAACTTTGGGGAAATGTTAAAGTACCTTTATTGAGATTCTTGAATAAAAAATTGTTATAGCAGCTTCAATTCTTGTATTTGAGATGTGATGCTGTAGGATAAGTGCAGAATGGTAACTATAAGGTTGGCAGTTTAAATCCACCAGCTGCTCTCAGAAACCCTAAACAGAGTCGCTATGAGTTGGAACCAACTCAACAGCACACAACAACACAATGCAGCTGATAGTTCGAATACTCATTTCACTAATTCTGTGGAATGCTAACACTATAATCAAGAAGAAACCATAAAATAATAATACAAAGAATGAGACCTAGTACAAGTTCTGTTGTTCACTTATGGGCTGTGACATAGTCGAATATGTAAACTCAACATACGCTTTATCAAACACTCCACATTTGTTACCCAAGCAAAAAGCCTTCTTTCTGATAGCATATAAAGACATGCTCCTCTTGCTAAACATCTTCTTAATGATGTGAAACATTTGTAAGCCACAACATAACATGATTTTATTTGCCAAAATTAGTATTGAACAAAATTATAAATATGATAATGTGCTTAAAAATTTTTGGTAGAATATTCAGAACAGAAATTCAGTCTCAGAAAACTATATATATATATATATAAAACTATTAGAAATCACTTGAACAGAGTTTGAAAAGTAGTGACCAGAGGCCACATATTGTTCACCAACACCATTATTTGGCGATTTGGAGGAGAATATTGAAAGTGCCACGGGCTGCCAAAAGAACCAATAGATCCATTTTGGAAGAAGGGCAGCCAGAGTGCTCCTTGGAGGCCAAGATGGCCAAACTTAGTCTCTCATACTTCGGACATATTGTCAGGAGGGACCAGCTGCTAGAGAAGGACATCATGTTTGGTAAGGTGGAGGGTTAGAGAAAAAGAGGAAGACCCCCAACAAGATGGGTTGGCCAAGTGGCAGCATCGATGAACTCAAGCGTGGCAACAGTAGTGAGGTTGGTCCAGGATCAGACAGTTTCGTTCTGCTATGCATAAGGTCACTACCAGTTGGTACTGACTCAATGGCACCTAACAACAACAACAAAGGTTGTTTTTGTGTTTGTCTTTTTAATTTATTGTTGTAAAAAATATGGATGCTGCAACATTTGTCAATTCAACATCTGTTACTTGTATAATTCAGTGAAACCAATTATATCAACCATGTTGTGCACCCATTATCAACATTCACTGCCATATTTTCCATCTCCATAATTCAAGACAGTGCAACTAGTAAAAGTTATAGTGGGATTGTTACAAACAACACAGTGCCTGTTGTTTTGCACCCAGCCTTATTCAATACTTAAATGTCAGCTCCATGGGACGTAAGTTTGAATATCTCCTCCTCCAGTTAGAATTTTCTGAACTTAAGGGACACTAGAAGTAAACTAATTCAATGAATTCACAGATATTGGTGGACCAACAAAAAGGGTTATTAACTTTTTATATCAACAAGCTGAATCTATTTTTTCTTCAAAATAGCTATCTATATCATGATGATGTCATAAAATAAAGGTTATTTTTATAATAAAACATAGAATAATCTTTCCAAGAAAGGTTATTTAGCAATCTTTCTGTAAAAAAAAGTAAAATAATGTTAGTGGTACCATTACCTTTTTGTCTTTGTAATTTGACACCAACCAATGAAAACTTCCTCACAGACTTAATTCTAGTGCTGGCGCATCTGGAAGTCACTGACCTAGTTCAACATTTCATCTTAGAAGTGAGAATATAGTTCTAGGATGTTCCCAATGTTCCATGTCTATCTAGTAAGGGCCAAAATCAGATCTGTCACCTAGCTTTCCGATGCCAAGTCCAAGGCTCTTTGCTGTCATCAACAGCAGGAAAGCACCATGTCATCAGGCTTTTCTAGAGGGGGATGGACTCCAGTCTAAAATGGCTCAGCTGTCTGAACTTAGCCAAGGTAATAAACTTCTCTAAGCTCCTAGCCTTGTTCTAGAGTTCTTGGTCTACCTTCACATGCTTTCAGAAGGCACTTCACTGCATTTGAGACAATTTCTCATTTAGGGCTATTGAAAGTGTGAAAATAGTAAGATACTTGCTCCCACAAATCCAGGTCTTCTGGCTCTCTCCCCAAAGGTAGCCCCATATCAAGAGGCTATGGGTTTGCAGTAAAGAAAACAATCTGATGGCCAGAGTTAATTGCAAAACAAATTAAGTCTCTACTGTTATCTCTTGAAAATGCAAACCAAAAATTTTTTTTAAAATCATAAACCACAGCAAAGCTTTTCTGAAATCCTTTATCCATTCCTTGACCTTGCCTTCACGTGGATAGCTTCCCTTATTTTATTTTATTCCCTAATTTTGAGCTGTCCAAAACCCACTCTGATTCTGTCAGTGCTCTCATTTTTCTTTGGACTTTTTTTTTTTCTGGATTTCTTCACCCACCCACCCCCATTTAAGGTGTAATCCTCTCTATCTGTAATGTAAATCCTCATCATTCATTACTCTGAATCAGTTCAAACCAATTTTGTAATACAGCACATTAACCTGCAGAGCCACAAAAGAACTCCATATTTTAAGGTAGAGCAAAAAAAACTTTATGAGGAAATGATTGTGGAGTGAGAAAAGTGAAGGATAAAGGTCGATTTCTAGATGTTTGCATTTAACAATTGGTGTTGCTGAGCTGGAGTTGACTCGGTGGCAGTGGGTTTGGTTTGGGATTAGAATAGATTGTTGAAATGGAGAAAGGGAAGATATAGAGATGGATGTAGTCAAGATTCTATTTACCTGTGTTAAATTTGAGATGCCTAGTATACAGATGGGCAGAGATGTTAAGAACTGCAGCAATTAGCTTTTCTGTCCTCTAGGCACTATTTCAACATGGATCATAGAGAGAAGACGATGATTTGAAGAGCTATTTAACCTTGTGAGTGGTTGTTGTTGTTGTTGTCAGGT
>NW_006408602.1:6062887-6064111 GCF_000296735.1 Chrysochloris asiatica | reverse complement strand
AGAGAACTTCCAGAGGTTGTGAGTGGTGGGGCCATTCAACTGAGCTCTATAATGCTACCAGGTTTAGAAGAATGAAGAACCCTAAGTACCAGATTTATAATGTTTAATTTCAGTTATGTATGACGCCCATGTAGAGACTGGTGTAGGCAGTTGGTTATTGGAGAATTGAGTAAGAAGAGAATTTAATCATGTAAGTGAAAGAAATAAAATAGAGCTTAGGACCAAGTATTGAGGAGTTCTAACACATAAAGTTTAGTTAAAAGAAGATCAGTCTGAAAGGCGGGTTGTAGAAAGAACATTCAGGGAGATAGGAAAAGCAGAAAAACGTGCCACAGAAACCAAGTGCTATAGAGTAGTATCTACCAATCATCCAAATCTATTATCCTACCACTGTGTAAGGTATGCTGGCGACAGCTCTTGGCAGCTCCCATAACCAATTGTGTGCATCTCTTCCCACCTCTGCTCTCAGTGAAGCCATATTTGTAGCTTGAACATAATTGAAGTATTTACATAATGAAAATGGGAAAACACTGTAAATCAGGGCTTCTTCCACCCTAGCCTTCCACAACAGAGAATTGATTCTTAAACATGTACCAGCACACCTCTGACTAAAATAGTACATTAGAATCATACGGGATCCTACTGCTAGGCATTCTAATTTATTTGCTGTGGGGTGGACTCTGGGCAATACTATTTTCAAATTCTCTCTGGGTAATCAATTATGTAGCCAGGAACAAGAAACACTTATCAAGATTAGAGCAACCAGATGTGTGGTACTCACAGAATATCACATTGATGTCTAAGAAACAACAGAAGTCAGTCACTAGGAAATTGTTTAGGACTCAGGCTAAGTAGAACTAGAAGATACCATACCATCTGAGCAGGCATAGTGTTAAAACACACAGTTAGAAGTTAAGTCAGGTCAAGAAGGAGCAGGACCAACTACCATAGGTCTAGACAGGCACAGTTCAAATTCTTTTCCCCAGCATACTTGCAGATAGTACCCACTTAACCAGGCTTTAATGGGTGGATGATCTGAATTAGACTAGAAGAAGAAAGAAGAGGAAAAAGAAGAGTAACCCACTATAATCTGATGAACTTTACCTATATTTATGGATGTAGTTGCTCAAAAGAGGGAAAGAATCTTTACAACTAGGATCATTCCCACCCCCTTGGTACACAAGGTTGACAGGGATGGGCAACTTAGACATTGGCTTCCCAAAA
>NW_006408602.1:6059732-6062546 GCF_000296735.1 Chrysochloris asiatica | reverse complement strand
AGTGACACCAGAAATGGAGGCAGAGATGATGACGTGGACAGATGGAGCAGCTGGAAAATCTGGACTCAGGGAGGGAGAGGGGCTGTGTGCTGATGGTCAGGGGGCAGGCTTGCGGGGTGTACTCTTTGGTTGTTTGATGATGCATGGAAGGGATTGTAATCATTGCAGTAAAGTGAAATGTGATGGGATGGATGTAAAGCTGGTGTTCTCCCATGTAAACTATCACATAATTCACAATAAAAACTTAAAAAAAAAAAAAATTCTTTTCCCCAGTCTTCTTAACACAAGTAGAGAATGAAAAAAGAGTCCAATTCATGGACAGCAGAGACCATGTGAGAACCAAAGAGAGATTTTGTCCTGTAAACACTGTCCAGTCAGTTCTATTCCCAGGCCTTACATGAACTAATAAATCCTTCTCACACTTTGAGGTTTTCTGCCACTGGCATCTAAAAGAGATCTTTTTCAATCAAAAGGGTAGGAGCTGTGATTTCCATTTTTATCTGATCTTATTACTGATAATAGAAACTTGCTGTGAACAAAAGTGATGCTATAGTGTTGCTTTTATTGTTGTATCATCGAGTCTGTTCTGACTCTAGAGGGTGTCTGAGAGCAGGTGGTGGGTTTGAACTGCTGACCTTATGGTTACCAGTCCAATACTTACCCTACAGCACCACATCAGCGCATGGGTGAATAATAACTGTAGCCATTAATCTGTAATGGATCCTTACTGTTTTTATCTCTTCCATTATTGAATCTCCCTTTCCATTTAACTGCCCCCCCTTTTTGTCTGTCTTAAGCTGTCAACATTTCCTATTGGTTTGTATACAAATATCTGTGACATTTATGTTACCTCACACAGTACACATAGGCCTCAGACTTTATCCTATGATGAAGGGGAAGTTTTAAAGTAAAGTTACCAAACCCAAAAACTCACTGCCATTGAGGTAATTCGCTGTGGGATAAAGCACTACACTACAAGATCAGTTTGAACCACAAGGTCGGCGGTTCAAACTCACCTCCTTGAAAACCCTATACAGAATCACTATGAGTCAGAGCGGAGGCGAAGGCATTTAACAACAGCAACAATATAGACTTCTGAGACTATAAAACTTTACAGAAGGAGAGAGCCTCATCTTTCTCCCACAGAATGGCTGGAAGGTTTGAACTGCTGACCTTGTGATTAGCCGCAGAACACCTTTTAGATAAAAGTGATGACCCAATGAATTGGCACTGTAGGCTAAGCACTAGACTGCAAGGTCAGTTTAAACTATAAGGTCAGCGGTTCAAATTCACCAGTCACTCCTTAGTAAACCTATACAGGGTCACTATGGGTCAGAGCCAACTCGACGGCATTGAACAACAGCAACAACTGTGTCTCCTGCAAATGCAAAAGACCCCATATTCCAGGTTTCTTTCAGGTAAATATGTATAGTTCTTTTCAAAAGCAGTGAACAAGGCAGCTTAAAAGATCACTTATACAGCTTTCAAAACTCAACGTCCTTCCAAAGAGGTAAATGGAAAGGAAAAGAGCCTCTTAACCAATTAGCTAAGTGGTCACACAATACTTGGGAATTAAAAAGATCCAGAAATCTGTGAGCAGCCTCATTTGTATCATCAAAGAAGAAATACAGCTATTGAAATGAATCGAGGGTAACCATTTTAATGGTACAAGAAAATGATTAAAATTATGCCCAAGTAAGCAGGACAACACACCAGTTAGTTGCTCCTCGAAACTCTATAAGGGGTCGCTATGAGTCAGAACTGACTTGATGGCACTTAACAAGGCCCCTTAACAACAAGGGCAAGATATTCTTCCAAGTGCTGAAGACTCTTAATGAGGCAGAAGAATGACTTTCACTGCCTAGTCTGTTTTCAAATTATTTTCATGGGTCATTTTGTAACATATAGAGGAGAGTTTCCCAATTGTGTGAATTTTCTTTTGTGTACTTTCATAGCTATTTGGTTTGATTTTATAAAAATCTTTTAGCTTCCATCAACACATTGATTTACAGAATCTTCTAGCTTTTGTAGATACTATTTTTTCAGAATTTGGAGGCGTGTTCTATGGAAAAACAATGGTGATATGGGGAAAATAATCCCTTTTTAGAAAGCTTCATTAGTATTGTTGTTTTTATTGTTGTTGTTGTTGTTGTTAAGTGCCGTAGAGTAGGATCTGACCCATAGTGACCTTATACAAGGTTTCCGTGGAGCGACTGGTGAGCTTGAACTGCCGACCTTGCAGTTCAAACAACTTTGCTGTCTGGCGCATTAACCCACAGCGCCACACCAGGACTCCGCACTTAAGTGCTGACAATTCAGTTCGACTCATAGTGATCCTGTATAGGCTTTCCTAGGCTTTATATCTCACAGAAGCAGAAATCTTCATCTTACTCCAACTGAGTACTGCTGGACTAGAACCGCTGACCTCGTGGTTTGCAGTCCAATAAGAATGAGAATATTATTTTACAATTTTTTTTTTTAAAAAGCTATAAAGAAGCTAAGTGATTGGATCGTTATTTTTATAGTCAAATATTTATTTGTCACATTAGTTTATTCTTCTATCATTAGATGCAAAACTGAGAAGTGGAGATCAAATGGTGGTTCCATATGGTAAACACTGCACTGAGAACCACAAGATCCTTGCGTTGAACCTTCTAGCCACTCCATAGTAGATAGATGAGGCTTTCGGCTCCCACCTCCGGAAGGCTATACTGCGTCGCTATGAGTTGGAACCTACTCGATGGCATTTGACAACAAGAAACCTATGTAAGATGACTCACTGACTGTTATTGTTAAGTACCGTGGAGTCGGTTC
>NW_006408602.1:6057131-6058722 GCF_000296735.1 Chrysochloris asiatica | reverse complement strand
AGAGACTACACTGACTATTGGGCATAAAATCATTCACCTTCTCTTCTGACAAAAGTACCAATTTAGACCACTTCTTGTTGCTCTAAGAAATGTCTGGACTCACAGAACTTAATTTTCACTTCCGTGATGTGACAGAATCTTAGTAACTTTGAAGGACAGAGTTTCTTTTCTTTTCTTTTTTCTTTTGCTATTGGTTTTGTTTTTATTTGGAAAACAATGGGGAAGATGTTTGCCTCAGTCAGGTTATGCTTACTATTCCACAATCTCTCTGTCTATCTCTCTTTAACTGTTATTCCCTTAAGGAAAAACATTTTATTTTCATTAATCATTATATTAAATTAAATGTCTCCCTAATGAAAGGAATTAAATACTAAGGAATAAATTTTTTCAAGGAAGGTGAAATTTTGAAGGACCACAACATTGTTGTATTTTACTGTTGTAATAAATACAATTCTTTTGCTCGCTTTCCAAAGACCAATTGTCATTCCTTGAGTCCTTAATCATTGTGTCTCCAGATACCCATTCTATCCAAAGCAAAATGAGGAAGGTGGACTTATTTTTAAAATCCTGGAGAATCTCCCATAACCCAATTAAGTACAGTATGCCCACGCTTACGTACCATTCACTAAACCCAGGTTTTCAAGATGGTATGAAAAGACAACTGGAAGAGTTGACCAAAAACTCACACCAGAAGTTGCTTTTTACATGCCTCACATCCTTGAGCTGAATGGTGAGAGCTGGTAGGAGAATAGAGGGAATCCATTAGCGTAGTAGATGCAAGGAGTCTTGGTAGTATAATTGGTTATGAGCTGGGTTGTTAACTACAAGATCTGCTGTTCAAATCTACCAGTCTCTCCTTTGGAGAAAAATAAAGCTTTCTGCTCCAGTAAATATTTACAGTGTCAGAACCCCTATACAGGGCCACTATGAGTCAGAATGGACTTGGTGGCACACAACTACCACCACCATTCAGATACACATGCAGATGCTCTCTTGATTTTGAAGTCCTGGTGTGGTCCTGTGGGTTAATGCACCAGACAGCAAAGTCATTTGAACTGCAAAGTTGGTGGTACAAGTTCACCAGCTGCTCCTCGGAAACCCTATACAGGGTCGCCATGGGTTAGAACCAACTCGACAGCACTTCACAACAACAACAGTAGCGTAGTGGTTATGAGTCAGGCTGCTAACCTCAAGGTCAGCTGTTCGAAACTACCAGCTGTTCCACAGGAGGAACATGAGGCAGTCTGCTCCGTAAAGATTCACAGCCTCGGAAACCCTGTACAGGGTCGCTATGAGTCAGAACCAATTCCATGTTACTTAACAACAACAAAAGATTTACAGCCTCGGAAACCCTATTGTTGTTGTTGTTGTGTGCTGGGCACGGAGTCGGTTCCAACTCATAGCGACCCTGAACAGGGTTTCTGAGGTTGTAAATCGTTACGGGAGTGGAAAGCCTCCTCTTTCTCCCGCGGAACAGCTGGTAGGTTCGAACTGCTGACCTTGCGGTTTGCAGCCCGATTAGTAACCACTACGCTACCAGGGGTCACTATATGCATGCGAAAGCTGGACAGTGAATAAGAAAGATCATAGA